>NC_059351.1:52175000-52442500 GCF_019703515.2 Myxocyprinus asiaticus
TAGTTGCTGTTGTGCAGTCAACAGACAAAAATACCTCTTGCACTCTCCATCACTCAGAGTTCAATTCTCTGGAACCTCACAAATGGCTCATGGGAGAGGCAAGAATAATCATGAGAGATTTAAAAGGGTTTCAATTGCCCAATGTGCACTGTCAAAATTTTACACATCTGAAAAGCTATCAGTTACTATTCTGTAACCTCTAATATGCATTTTACATGTAATATTTCATATTATACTGTATATAATTTTATCTTTTACTCAGACAATTGAATGCTACTTCCAAATAATATTAAACCAAATGGTACAAAACACCATTTATCTCCTGAATCACTTCTCGGCTGGTGTCATCAATGGAGACCGAGATGCTGTATGCAGACAGAGCCTACAGAAGGTACGATTTTATTGTTATACATTGAAGACATGAAAGCACACCTTTAACAGCCTTTACTAATGTGACTATCAAACATTTATTTCAGGTGGACTTCGGAAACTATAAGGCCATTATAAGTTTTCTGAATGTCAGTAGTAACCACCGAAGTTTTGGTGAAAGCTTTCAAAATACCAATAAGTCTGACCCCTTTCTTCTTGGATCTGTAGTCAAAACTCAACTCTGATTTCAAATATTTCCTTTCTTTTACCAGTATCTGCGTGCATCCTCACAGTCCAGTTGAAGAAACTGCGGTAAAGTTAGTTTCACATTTGACATTCGTTGGATATTCGGGTTCATACCCATAAACTCCAAGACCGTTTGCCATAAAGGTGTCAAATCAACTGCAAATTACTCAGAATATCATTCCCTCTATTGCACAAGGCTTATTTTTGGGCATTTTTCCTTTGGTAGTTTTTATATAGAATCTTATTAGTCTTTTAATCTCCATGGCCAAAACACTTCTCCTTGTACAGCACTATCCTTTTTTTAGTTGTATTTTGGTTTGCTTTTATATATGTCAGCAACATTGGTAACAGAGTCACCAGATTCCCTCACTGTAGGGGTCGAGCATGTACCATTCTATTGGTGTATGCCATGCATGCACTCGCCCACTTTCATTAGTATGGTGACGGATGACTCATCTGGCCATATCCATGCCCCAACAATGAACCCTTTTGAAAGGGAATAACTGCAAAACTGCTGCTCACTGGATGATTTTTTTGTTTTTGTTTTGTTTTTAGGCACCATTCTAGAGTAAATTCAAGAGACTGTTGTGTGTGAAAATCTCAGGAGATCAGCAGTTACAGAAATACTCAAACCAGCCCGTCTGGCACCAACAATCATCCATTTGATTATCTAAACAGCCAATCGTGTGGTAGCAGTGCAATGCATAAAATCATGCAGATACGGGTCAGGAGCTTCAGTTAATGTTCACATCAACCATCAGAATGGGGCAAAAATTTGATCTCAGTGATTTCCACTGTGACCATGTGTGTTGGTGTATATTCAGTGAGGGGACCTGGTGTTTCTGTTATGTTCTGGGGGCCATTTGGCTGGCTTATATAAAAGCAAACCAAAAAAATACTACTCCAAAAAAAAAAAAAAAAAAGTAGTGTTTTGGCCATAGATTTTAAAAGATTATGAAGATTCTACATACAAAAACAAAACAAAAAAATAAATAAAAAATAATAAGCCTTGTGCAAAAATAAGTCTTACCGCAGTACTGAAGAAGCGAGCCCGGTTCCAGATGAAAAATCGCTGAAAGTGCTTCTGAAAAAACAAGGGGTGCTCTGTCTAAAGTAGAGACATAATGTCATTATGTTTAATGAGGTAATGTTAATGCTACCAAAACAACTTAATATTTAATCCAGAAATTGCATTGCCTTTATTTATTTTTTTTAATGTGCAATGATTCATAGCAAGCGATATGGGAATATGTTTTCCGCAGTGTTCCGTATGTTTTTCGCATTTCATTAATATTTAAGGTTTGGATTGGAATTGGATTTTAGGAAACTCATCCTAGACCAGATGTGTGCTCCGATTTGTCCCAGAGAAGAAACTGGAAAGCAACAGGCCAGGCGATGGATTGAGAGACCATTCCAATTCTCTATATGCAAGTGGAGCTAATTAAGAATCAAATGCACATGTAGAATGCTGCACTGCAAATTTAGACACGAGTTGCAAGATCATGGTAGTTTTTATACATGGATTCTGAATGTATGTTTGCCGTGATTCAAGCAAATCTGCTTTGGCAATATATAGTAGGCTATTATTGGGGTCACACATATTACATTGAGATTGCCGAAACGTTAGTTTGTGGACTCCCGAAGGACCAGGCCTTAATTCACTACATTAACACTCCCCAAACGCGGGAGAACACAATCACTCAATTAACCCACCAGCAAATAACAAACATACACATCACATATAAATGATTTAAACAGTCATCCCTGTGGTAACCTGCGGTTTCTCATTGATCACTAAACTTGCACATCCAGAGCAGTTCATCAATAAACAGGTGGGGTTAATACAGGTGAGACGGTATGCCACACATTCTGAATATTCAAAGTCACTTATCTTGCAAATCCTGAACAGGTCGTTGATAAACAGGTTGGTGATACACAGAGAAGCACTTTGCCACTGTGTCAGAGCGAAAGGTGAGTCCAAGGTACCTACAAAAAGGGTAGACGACGACTTCAGGTTTTATGGCGGGTTGCGAACCAACTTAATAGGTGCATACCACCACCTTCTGTTGATGGAGTGTGAAGGTAATGAAATCTATATTTCTCCCTATTCCCTATATCCTGTATTTTAATCCACTGCTCCTAATAAATCTCATTATTGCATACATTTGTTTCCCCGCATTTGGACCATCATTTAAGATATTGCTTATTATGAATTCTTGACTTCCTAAGGTTTGTAATTCTTCCTTAAGACTCCTCCTTTCTCTTTCATATGCAGGACATACCATCAACACATGCTCTACTGTCTCCTCTATTGCACAAACCTCACATAAACCTGTATTATGTTTCCCTATGATGTGTAATGTATAGTTAAGATTTGAATGTCCTGTTCTTGTATGTGTGAATATATCTTGTTCCAATCTTCTTATGTTATGAATGATTTTACTTATTTTAATGCTCCTTTGTACCTTATGAAATTGTCTTCCTGTCTGACATGAATCCCAATAAGTCTGCCATTTCATATTTCATGCTTCCAATACCAAATGTTTCCCTTCTGATATGCTAAGTGAAATATTTATTCTTGGTTCATCGATCCTTAATGATTCTTCATTGCCTTTAATTCCCACATGTGCTGGTACCCACATGAAATGAATTATTCCTATCTGTTTTAGACTGTATTATGTAATCATGATTTCTATTAAAATGTCACTTCTATTTGTTTGATTTGATCGTAAACTCATAAGAACCGCCATTGAGTCAGAACATATTATTACTTTATCTGCTCTTACTTCATAAATCCAGCCTAGTGCCATTAAGATTGCTAACGTCTCTGCAGTGTATACAGATGTACCATCTGTTATTCTTCCAAACTTCCTGACGTCAAACTCTGGAACATAAAAAGCTGCCCCTGTCCTTCCGGTTTCTTGGTTCTTTGAGCCATCTGTGTATACTTGAAGAAATGAATAATGCATACTTTTTATATGTTCTTTTACATATGTTTTTGTATTAACTCCATCCCTTTTTTCCTTAATTCTTTCACGTAGCTTAAAATCAATTTCAGGTTGTGTGAATAACCAAGATGGTATTGGAGGTATTGCAACTATTGGTGCAAATGACTTTGTATCTAGACCATTTTCATTAGCCCATTTCTTTATTTTCCATGCAAAGACTTTACCTGGTGTATTTATTGTTTCCCAACTTTCAGCAAGTACTCCCCTTACTGGATGACAATTGTTTTGTCCCTGAAGATTAATCCAGTATGCCATAGCTAGTTTCTCTCTTCTTATGTACAGTGGCATTTCTGATGTTTCCACCTGTAATGCTGCAATTTGTGTAGTTTTAACTGCTCCTAAAATGAGTCTTAATGCTTTAGCTTGCATGATATCTAGTTTCTTTAGCATAGTTGCAGATGCAGATTCATATACAATACAACCAGTCTAGTACTGATTGCACAAGTCCAACATATATACCCTTTAATGATTGTTTGTCCACACCTCAGTCTTGTCCTGCAACCCCTCTCATTAAGTTTAATACTTTACTACATTTCTTTATAATATAATCTATATGATCTTTCCAAGTTAACTTTTCACCAAACCACATTCCCAGATATTTAAACTTAGATACTTTTTTATAACAATGTCCCATATAATTTAAGTTGTTTATTCTCTTTAATTTTCTTCTTTGTAAATATCTGATAACGTTTTGGATATTGAAAATGTGAACCCCCATTCTAGAGACAATTTTTCAACTATCCCTAATGCTTTTTGAATTCTCTCCATATTAAAGGATATATTCCTCCCCCTTTTCCACATTATTCCATTATCCGCATATAAAGCCGTGTTAATTCCTGAGGACACTCCTTCAAATATGTCATTAATCCTAATATTAAACAATATAGGGCTTATCGCATTTCTGTTCTCCACTCTTACAGTTTGAGACGATTCATTACCTACTCGAACTTGGATTGTTCTTTCAAATAAAAAAACAAACAAACGTAAAACCCAATTATAGATTCTTCCCTCTATTCCAATTTTCTTCAATTTAAATAATAAACCTTCTTTCCACATCATGACGTATGCCTTCTCAATATCAAAATAAACTGCCACTAACCCCTCTTTCATTGCTATTGCTTTCTTAACATCTGTCTCCAATTTTATTAGATCATCCAATGTTGAGCTACCTTTTCTAAAACCATTTTGATAAGGCGCTGACAATCCCTTACTCTCCAACACATAATACAGCCTATTTACATAGGTTAGATGTAAGTGCTATTGGTCTATAATTCCTCTAGATGCCGAGTGAGAGTGAGGTTTAAGTGTATGTCCAAACCAGGTGATGATGAGCTGCAGGTGTGCATGATTAAAACTCAGGCAAGTGAGAGCTGACGGACGGTGAGAGAGAGGGAGTCCAGTGGATACGTGACAATAAGGATGTCATCATGTAGCCTGGTACTTTTATTCATTTCATTCGAAATCACCCTCAAAAAATCCTTGGTATAGTACTCACCCTCTTGCAATTGCCTTTGCAAGAGGGTGAGTATGAATTACCTCTGAAATCCATGAATTACCTCTGTAACTTTTCTTATCCCATGTAAAATGAATGCCTTTATAACAGAATCCATCCCAACAGCTGATAATATGTTTTTGGATGTTTGTCTTTTTATTATTTCTTTATATATATATATATATATATATATGTGTGTGTGTGTACGTCATTAAAGTTATGTTGACTGTTCAGCCGGTTCCCGCCTCCTCCTTGGCCTCTTGAACTTGTTACAAATACACTGCCTCATTATGAGTGTAAATTGTACCTGAAGTGTTGGTAGTAGTAATAATGCACACATTTTGATATGGAATGTTATGTAATTTCTCACTGTTTAATATAATGTGTGTGTGTATACATTGTGATTGTATTCTGCTCCATTTTTATATGCTTTAATAAACAATGTATATTCAGTATAAAAAACGTTTGTATAATTATGATTAATAATAGCATTTCATCTGCATGTATGACAGTAAAACCAACTGCAAACAGTAAGACATCCTTTGGATTTGCAGTGTAAAGCTATTTTATTTTAAATGAATTTGTTAATAGGTTTGAATTTCAGTAGCATATCTTCTGCCATAATTCTGTGACCAAATATATATATATATATATATATATTTGCAGCACAAGCTTGCCCAGAGTTTTCCTAAGCTGTTTGGAGTGTGATGCAGCACATGTTTCCTTGGCAATGAAGTGGAGCCTGATGTTAGTGCAGCTTTCTGCAATGCACTTTATGAGTATGAATATGTGATTGTTGTATGGTTCTTGGTTGAACATGTGTGCCTCAAGTTCCTTGAATGCAGAACCACCATGGAGTTACAGAACCTTTGTGGAGACCCTGGATTTAAATTTGGTGTCAAATTCAGAGATGGGTCTTGTGAGTGTGTGCTGTTGAATAAATCTCTCAGCTGTCTTGCAGACTTTCAGGATGCTGTCTGACGGTCTGATAAGTCCACCTCAGGACTTCATGTCGATCTGTGTGTTCATCTTGGGAAGAACTCTCGACACTGAGTGCTGATAAACAGGTAGTGCGCTGAACCTTCTTCATAGTTGTTTTAACTACAAAGCCTGCTATATACCCCACCACAGCCTCTTTGAACATGGACAAGCTGGGAAGACTTACAGTGATGTTTTTCACTGTGTCTTCTGTTTCAGGCTGAACGTCACTTTGCCCGAAATGCCAGCATATCAGAAGGTGTCACCTCCAATACCACTGTGCTATCCAGTGGAGAACAGTTGCCACTAGCTCTGATGGCATGTCTTGCTACCATTCTTTTGAAAGCTGACTTAAATTGCCCTGCTCTGGGACTGTTAAATCCATTAGCAGATTTGTCCACACATATCTTCGAATTTTTATTGTATTCAGTTTAATAGTCCATTTTTGTGTGTACTTGAAAGCTTCTGCTATTGAATAAATATATACATGTATATACATGTATTTCCTTGAGTGTGCATATGTCAACGAACCTCTTTCTGATTATGATGCAATAGATCAGGGGATTGTTGAAATATTTATTGGCCAATGATTAAATGCTCACTAGCTGGTAAGTATATATTCCAGAAATATTTAAATGAATGCAAATGCATGGGATAATTCCATTAAGTAAAGGTACATTCATGTATATGCAATTTACTTGAAGTGAAAAACAGAAAAATCAGTCCACTTTCCTGTTTAATAAATTGAGCAAATCACACAGTCATGCAGAACATCATGTTTTTAAATCCATAAGGATCTCTTTCTCAATGGTAAGAGCAGCAATGATCTCGCGCTTTTCACTTAAAGTGTGATTGCGTCACTCAAGGCCAGCTAGAAGGCCTCGTCCGGGACATATCCTAAAGATCACACCTACCAAGAACAAATAAACCAATCTGATTGGCTGATGAATCTGACTTTAGTTGCCCATTCAGTTGCACTGTTGAGGGATTCTGAAGAAATTCTGAAGGCTTGATGGGGTGGAGCACAAACTCATGCGCTGCTTCGGGCATGCGATTTGTGAAACAGTTGTCACACTTTGCTTGTAAGCATCAAGAAATAAATTCTGACTGGATAAACTTTTAGTTTATCTGTTTATTTGTATATTAAGAGTGGAAAGCGATTAAAAATACATAGGCAAAAAGGTGACTGAGAATGAAAGGATGAAAAATGACTATCATGTCATTTTGCATACCCACATCATCACCTCACGTACCTCCAGGAGTATGCATACCCCAGTATGGGAAACACTTTCCTTTCTATATACACAGGCCTGATTGTATATTTTTCCCCATTCTGTAGCTACTTAAAAATAAAGCATAGTAAATGTAAGTTTCATGGACCTAATTAAGTGGGAGTTAAAACTGCTACAAAAATTTGACCAAATACAACTAAATTATGTTGGCTTAATGAAACCAGAGACTATTTAGCAGAGATGGGCCACTCCCATTAAAATTAATGGGAGAAATTGGAATGCCCAACCAAGAAGCTCTAGCACCCAATGGTCAACTGATGTAGAAAGGAAGTTCGCCAAACAGGCGAAATAGAGCCAATCACCTTTTAGATACAGACATTGAGATGATTGACAGGCAATGCACATTAGCTATACAAGCTGAGAAAAAAAAAAAGTAATCTGGAGGTAAGGAAGCACAATTTATGATACCAGCGTTGTCAGATTTTACTGCGGATTTGAAATATGTTCTTTGATCATAATCTTGACCAACCGTTTGAGATTTCAGTCTTTCCCCATTCAAGTAGACATGACCTGCACTGGCATGACTGGAAATAACCTCCTGGGAGTGTTCCAAACATGGCCAACAGTGGACTGACTTGCTAGAGACTTTGATGAAATTGACTTGTTCTAAATGAAAAAAAAAAAAAAAAACATTCCATTGTGTAAAAATTCTCAAGAATTCAATTTAATCAGGGTAATTAATTTTTTTTTTAGCGCAGCCATGTGCATGTCAACTAATTAATATTTATGTCTTGTGAAGAATAAAGGACAGATTTATGTTTGCAAATTTTATTTGACAAATGAATGATTATATTTTAAGCAGTCGGATTAAACATTGCACGAAGCTTAAAAACAACCATCTGTAAATGCTTCTAAAGCTTTAAAACTGCAAAATGCATTAGAATTAAATCAAAGTTGTGGCTTTAAGGCAGTTAAGGCCATTTATTATTATTATTAATTTCAGATCTTGAAAAATTTTAGGTGGAGCATCCAAATGTGGAGAGTTTGTTGGCGAGAGTGGTAATGCCGATAAACGTCTTTCTGTACTGTGCCATCTGGCCCTCCTTTTGTGTTGGCCAGTATTCAATCCAGGTTTCCTCACCAAAGTTATACCTTAATCTGAGAACACCACACAGAAAATTGTGAATATTCGTTCATAGTGTCCACACAACATAAACAGTAACAATTATAAAGCATGTTTCATTGAATACGATACATCTAAATCTCGAGTTTGTTCATAGAGCTTATACCTTCCTCCAATCCTTGGAAGTGTTTTGGTCTGGCCCATGATCAGATAGGACTTGCCTTTAACAAATTTCAGATATTCCCGGCAATTAGGATGTGCCAAGAAAGACCTAATTTTACCTTCCACAGCTGGATCAGAACCTAGAACGTATGCACGCACGCGTGTGAGGACAAAGCCATTCCAATGGAGCACTTTCAAGTTTCAATGTGTGAAAGTGTAAAAGGGCGTTGAAATTCTGCACACGAAAATGCAAAGTCATACCTTCCTTCAGTACTTGTTCAATCGACATGTTATAGATGTCTGCGTGTAGTGAAAGTTCCATATCCATCACCATGGCTTTATAAACTATAAAAACAATTGTTATATCATCATCATCATCATCTACAAAACAGCTCTGAACATTTACTACATTGGCTGATTAACTCAACTGACTGATTTTTTTTTGTTATCGAGATAAGACTTGAGGTTTACCGTATTCCACTTCGTGTGAACAGGCCTTATCGTCACGTTTTTGCTCATCAATTTCTGTATTATTTTGCATACTGCAGAGCTCTGTCAGAAATTTTTTACATTATATAACAAAAACGTACAGCATTTTGAAAGAATGAGTTGTATGTTAATTTCCAATTTAATAAGTGAAAGTACCTTCTGCACACTGGCACACCTCGTCACTGCAGAGTCTACTCAGCGCTCCATTCTTGTTAGGATGGTAGAATTTCACACAACGCTTATCTGTCAAAATATGTGTTAAATAAAGCTAAAACATTTTACATATGTAATGTGTTTCAGTGTTAGTGTGAGCAGATTACTGTATGTCCTACATGGAGTTAAAAGAAAAGTCAAAATTATATGGATTTATGACCACTTCCTGATTTAATGGGAAACTGATGTTTTTAGGTAATTGTTTACTGCGTAATGCAAAAAAAAAAAAAAAAAAAATTACATTACATTGTTAATTTGCACTAAATTTTAATGTTCAATATATTTCAGTGATTACAACTCTAAAAGGTTCAGCATGTTGATGTGCATATGACATTTTGATAGCAGATCTAGTTCATCAAGACCAATATCCTATGCTGCTGCAGAGCAAGTACAAAGACTTGCTACTGCTAGAAAATACACAGACATACTGAGTAAGTATGTGGACAAGCTGCTGCTGCAAAATTAGACAAAACGCAAGACATGCCGCATCGAGCATGTACTGTATAAACATGCTGCTGCACAAACACACATTACAAACAATCCCCATTAAGCAGATATAGTTCATGATATGCATGGCTGAACCTTTTTTGCTTTTGTATAAATATTGTATTAAATGACTAATTCAATGAAATACACATATGCCAGTTAATATTATGTACAGGTGAAATCGTGTTAATTAGGAATCAAAAGGAGTTTATTAAATCTTAATGTTAAATTTAACAATATTAATTATTGTGAGCGTACAATTTAAGGGTGCAGGACAAATGGCATGAGCCCACGTGAGTGAGAAGCACCAGAGGCTTGGAGAGCGATTCAATTTTGTATTATTATTTAGATGACTTGGAGATCTCTAGGTGTAGTATAGTGTGTGTTTTATTGCCAACTCGGGTTGTTTTCAGGGAGTTTGCATAAGGGATGATACTTTTCTGAACTGGAAGGTAATCTTTAGGCGGAGGCTGCTGAATGGAAACCCAAAGATGTCACTGGATTACTCACTTGGGTGACTGTGTCGACAGAATTATGCAAGTGGTCTTTTTTTTTTTTGTCGATGTAGTGACACTAGGGGTCCCTATACGAAATGTCACAACTAGCTAAACGGTGTTATGTGGACTGGCGGTGTGAGATGCGCAGACCATTGCGTGCCTCGTGCCATCGCGTAACCTCCCCCAATGCTCCTACGAGCATCGTACTGTACCCTGCACCTCGGGGACAAGTCAACTGCCCAAAAAAAAGGGGACAGCCGTGGCCTCTTTCTTCCCCCCCCCCAAAAAAGTGGAAATCAATAATAAGTGTCGGTGGGGGGGTGGTCACTCCCAAGAGGAAGACACCGGAGGCCACACCCTGCCCAAAAGGTGATGTAATGTGTGGAAATATGTCACATGGTCTACCGAGTTTTGTCCGCAGTGTCACCATGGGGACGACTTCTCCACATGTAGGTCCTACCCAGAGGGGACGGAGCTCTACAAACACGGCAACCAGTGGCAGAGGGGACTCTGCCCAAGGAAGATGCGGGTTTATCAATGGGGAAACAGTCTCGCGGAAGATACATCACACAGGGTTACAGACAGGCAACCAGCGCATGTGAAGCACCTACCCCAGTACAGGGCCTACTAGCACACGTACTGGGCCGGCATAGAGTTACTCCGCAAACTTGCCTGCCACAGGGCTGAGGAGGAAGGACATCCAGGGTCTCGTGAACACGCTGCGGGATAAAAGGCGCACGTCTCCCCCCCCTCCAGGAGGGGAAAGGCACTGTATGCAAGCGGAACACCCGGCCAGTTGTCCTGCACACTTACCTGTTCGTACCGGACAATACACGGGACGAAACCGGCTCAATCCGGAGATTGTAGAACGGGGTGCGGGATCTTGATCCGCGCCGGGGCAGGAAGTGCTGAATAGCCTCCGTTTGCTTAACCGGCGAGAATTGCTGAGCAAAGTCCTCGACGGTGTTGCCGAATAGGCCAACCTGGGAGATGGGGGCATCAAGGAACAGTGCCTTGTCAGCCTTCATCTCGACCAGGTTGAGCCAAAAGGTGGTGTTCCTGGACCACGAGGGTGGACGTCGCCCGCCCGAAAGTCCGTGCCGTGACCTTAGTAACCCAGAGAGCAAGTTCGGTCGCCGAACGCAGCTCCTGCATCAATCCTGGGTCAGAACTACCCTTGTGCAGTTCTTTTAGCGCCTTGGCTTGGTGCACTTGTAGGAGAGCGATGGTGTGCAGGGCGGAGGCTGCCTGTCCAGTGGCACCGTAGGCCTTAGCTGCCAGAAGAGATGTAAACCTACAGGCCCTGGACGGGTGTCTCGGTCAGTTCCGTCATGTGGCGGCGTTCTGCGGGCACACCGCAACCGCCTTATCCACCTGGGGACAGTCACAGAGTACCCCCTGGCAGCCCCACCAGCGTGGGTAGTGAGAGTGGAGGAGCTGAGAGAGTCCAGGCAGCAAGAGGTGCCCGCCGCAACCTCGTAAGCTCCTCATGCATCTCCAGGAAGAAAGGGACCGGGGCAAGGCATGGCCGTGAGCAGCGCTCTGAGCCCAGGAACCAATCGTCAAGCCACGAGGGTTGGGGGGGAGTGGAGGGTTCCACTCCAGCCTGACACTCGCAGCCGCCCAGGCAAGCATGGCCGCCAGCTCTGCGTTGGCCTGCGACTGGGTGACGCCGGCGGCCTCATCCCAGAACTCGACTGGGGCGAACGAGCGTGCTGGGGATATGGGAGGTCTGTGGGGGGGGGTTACCCGTCAGAGCAGCTCCCATTTGGGTCCCCAAATCACCCCCAGTGCTCAAACTTGTAGGTAGAAGGGCCATGGCGGGGAGCCGCTGGGGTGGATTTCCCTCCGAGGAAGGAAAGCCGCGACCGCAATATTGCCATGTTCTCACAGTGAGGAGTGCCCAAACACGAGACCGATCATCATAAGTGGAGAGATAATGACCGCAACCAGGAATTAAACACAAATGGAAAGGCATCTTTAAAAAGACGCTATCCGTAAGTACCACTCTTCTAGAAGGAAAATGTACGCCTCTTGGCACTTCAGCAGCCTAAAAGAGTTCTCTGCACTCCACCGGTGCACGAGGGGGAAAAACCACTGCAATGCGCCATAAATCCAACAGTTTTCAAGGTGAATGGATCGGCAGAGTAATTCAGCTCACTGAACACAACCGCTCGGCTCCGAAGAGAAAATCTGAATGAGTGGTTGCGAGCCAGCTCCCTTTATACCTGTATGTCCGGGGGAGTGGCATGCAAATTCCACTCTCCAATTCCCACTGGCTTTAAACTGAAACTGTAATTTTCCTAGTTGTGTAGATCATTTTTGTGTGTGTGTGTGTGTGTGTGTGTGTGGTGCAACTGAACTTATTTGAGTGGAATTCAAGTTCAGTGTTGGCCCATAAATTTCAACAGAGCACAACAGCGATGAACAGGGAGTAAAAATCCTATTCATTTTCTCCTGAGGGTAATTTTTTTTTACAATTGCTTATACATTTTTAAAGACAGACTTACTGCGAGCTCCAAGGTTGTTAACTGATTGTATATTATGCCTCCATTGAAGCCATCAGTCTGCGTTATTTCTATTTTTTTTTTTTTTATAAACGTTTAACAGGAGAATTCCTGATGAACACCTACACTACCCATGATCCTGATGGATTTTCTCACTCAATCAGACGAATGCATTAAAGATGTTAAGTACAGAGTCTTGTACCCTTGTCATTTGGTCCAGTTTTTAAATAATTTGTGGCTTCAAATCAAAGTTTGTAATGTTGTGATTCTCCTCAGAGCTGTTGGTTAAGTTTATGGCTTTGAACTATTTCACAAAAGGATTATGAAACCATTATAAAAATAAATGAGTGGGGAAAAACACTTACAGAACCAAGGCGGTTGAAAAAGTGGACAAGCAATGTTTTGTGCTCATTTCTTTTTACTCATTTAATTTTTCCTTTTTTTTTTGGGTGATAGCACTGAAAGGATAGCCAGTGTTAAGTTGAATGAATCATGTGCAAGGACTGAAATGTGAACACTTACATTTATACAAATTTATTGCTAAACTAGATCACTGAATCTGTGTAGTGTAATATTGCTAAATAAATATTTAGGTTTGCAACCACCGAGTTTTTTTCTTTTGTAAGCCTCTAGATAATACATTTTAAGTCTATTAATGGGTGCACTTTGTATGACTATCTATAATGTCCATCTTACATAGATATAGACTACTATGTAATATACTACCATATATTACTCTCTACTGTATGTAATATACACTAGAACCTGTAACAGCTGCCTACCTGGAGCATTGTACTCGTACACAGTGACTGCACCTGGCTGAAGCATGCCCACTTTATTTATCTCATGTATTCTGAAGACAATTCTGTCCTTCTCTGTATGAGATACCTAATGAGAAATGAAACATAACTAATTACCTGATTTTTCCCAACATTGGCACAGTCACATTGTATTGTCCAGAAATTAGCTGACGGCCAAGGAGACAAAACATTTCCAATGCATCGCCACAAAAAGGGAATGCAGAAAGAGAAATAAAAAACAAAGAATGTGAATTGATGCAGCAGACCTTATCTACATAGATGATCAGAGATCCTCGTTCTGAAAGCTCCTTGTCCAGCTCAAAGCTTTGAATGTACTTATCTTTTCCAGTAGATAACTGATGGAAACAATTAAAAGGCAAGCATGATTTCACAGTTGAAAGAAAAAATAATGTCAATTACATGAACTGTAAACACATTTATTAAAAAAAATAACTATGATATTATCTGTTAAAATATAAAATGCTTTTCTAGAAATATCCTCTCTATACACAAATGTTTTGAGAAGGCAATTGAATATACTGACCCCTGAGTTATCAGAATACAGTTTTACCAACTCCCCCCCACCCTTACCTTTAAAAGATCTCGTTCGTCCACCTTAAACCCTGTCAGCAGGCCAACATCCAAAATCGACATGGTAGAACTTCTTGTTGGACTCTTGAAACTGCAAACATATTAAAATGAAACATGATCCAGATTTCAGCAAGAATCACCTAACAGATTGATAACACTGAAACTAATCAGAAGCTTGTTGTATACTCACATATATTCAATGGTGAGCTGGTAACTTGCAGTGGCTCCATCATAAGAAACTACATAGAATTATAATTCAATCACTTATTTTAAAACACAGCCATTAAATCAAAGACATTAATAAGCCGTGAGGTAACTACAGTCAACAACATTAACTGCATCAAGCATTTGCCTGAGTGGAGTTTCAGTTCTATAACAGCTCATGTAGCGCCTGATAGAGGCATCGTCATACGGCGAAGTGCTTCTTCGTTCTTCGCTCAGAGCAAAAAAGAAGTTCGGGATCAGTAAAAAAAAAAAAAAAAAAAAAAAAAAAAGCTGTTTTAACCATTCGATGAAGATGATTTAAAGCAAAATATCTGCCGTAGATAATGTGTAAATTGTCATGTTTACATTCTGCATTGATGGCGCTAACGCGCTATATGCGGCGATTAAATTCTGTTATTGTAATTTATGATAACACTGATACAACTGCAAAGATTGGTTTATAAAAGAGTGTTAATGGGTAGAATTCAGACAAAAGAATGATAGGCATATCTTTGGGTAGATGTGTGAATGGTTTTCACTGCATATCAAAAAGGTGGACTACAAGTGTTCTGTAAGGTAGGGCTGGGCCATATGCAAAAATTATGTTCACAATATTTTTATTAAAAATATTGTGATATCAGATTATCAACCCACCTGCCGAGGGTGTAAGTAATATTTTTGCTTTATTGGTTTTGCTTTCAAGATTAAATTGATTGAAAATACGAAAAACCTAATCCATGGATATTTCTACACTTAAATTGCACTTCAAACGAAAAAAAAAAAAAAAAAAATTTAAATAACATAATCCCCTTTTTCTCCCCAATTTGGAATGCCCAATTCCCAATGTGCTCCAAGTCCTCATGGTGGCGTAGAACTCTTTAAACATTATGTTTAACAGCATTTCTAGTCGTGCGTTACTCCAAGACATTTTGCAGGTCGCCCACCAGTGGCAGATAGAGGAGCAAAATTACCTGCCACTGTGCATGAAATGCGGGTTGTCTATTTTGGCGGGTCACGGCTCGCAAGTGCTCATTTTAAACCCTGGGCTATTATTTAATATTTTTGCCGAATTCTCAGCTCCACGCTTTATCACTTCCTGATATTGTAGAACATCATCCGTCTATGAGCATCAATATCGGCATTGGGATGCCCTATCGCCCAGCCCTAGTGTAATTTGTGCGCTAAAGTGGCACAACTCAGCGAATTCAATGATAATACTGATTACAAAATCATGTTTAAAACTTGTTTGAAACTGTCATTATGTTGGCTTGACAAAGTTTCTGTAGAATACTATTATTCTATGGACTTGGTTTAGTGTTTTTGCAAAAGCACTAAACAATGCCAAAATAAATAAACAATTGTAACTCTTAGAGAGTTTCAAACTACTATCCATCCTATATGCAATTCTGTTTTGTGCTGCTAGCCGGGCAGAAATAATGTCTTTGATATTAAGTAACAAGATTTTTCCCTCTCAATTTTTGAGTGATAATGGACATGCTCATTTGAATCTTACCTGCACGCTGTTTTTCCATCTGCACACTGAGATCAAACATATTACATACATTGTCTTTCTCATCAGGCAGAGCATAATACAGAGAAAATACCTGTGAGAGGAGAATGACACTGTTGAAACTAACTCTTTAATATGCTGTTGAAGGCTTGTGATCATGAAGACTCACTGAGAGAGTGGCCACCCCAGTCCCTTGAGCAGTGATGTTGAAGCTCTTAGTTATGTCAAACTGTCCATGTTGACATCAAATGGCCATGTAGATGATGAAGAGCAAAAGAAGAAACAGAGAAAACACACCTTTAAGTGGATCAGACCTTCAGGAAATGTACTGTTTAGGGCAGAAAACATATTCCCTCACCTTGTCTGTACGTGAAATATGACTGTTGGAATTTGTGATGGTCCATTTGGTTCTACCTGTTCTCTCCTGCACTGAGAGATCCAGGTTCAAATTAATGTCTGCCTTCTTCACCTGAATGTGGTATTCAGCCACAGCCTGGAATACCATGACTGTTGCCTAAAAAGCAAATAGACATGAAAAAGAGTAATAAGTTGAGACAAAGGAAATTAAATATAATATTTTCAGCATTTTTGTATGTTTTGTTAGATTTTTCTCTATACCTGTGTGGTACCATAACCTCCATAGCGAGTTTGTTGTTTTCCCAGCCAGCGCACTGCCAGCCCTGCACTCTCGAAATCTTTTGCCTTCACCAGGGCCAGCAATGCATAGCTTGTGGCCTCAAGAGAGTGGTGGCGCTGTCCAGGAACTTGCCAAAGCAATCCATCTAAACGTGGGCAATATTAGCTAAATTTCATATCAAAAATATTCATTTTTGGTTGATAACAATTGTGACGAGGAATGAGGACCTAAATGCGGCTTTAATGAAAAACAAAAGGTGAACAAAGTAACTCAGAATTAAACGAAACAAAACCATGGGAAACCAGGCACAGAACATGAAAACACATGTAAAGACTGACAAACTAAACAGGGGAAACAAGGGCTTAAATACACAAGGGAAGACGAGGAACACATGGGGAAACA
The DNA here is from genome assembly GCF_019703515.2 of Myxocyprinus asiaticus. NCBI lineage: Eukaryota > Metazoa > Chordata > Actinopteri > Cypriniformes > Catostomidae > Myxocyprinus > Myxocyprinus asiaticus. The sequence continues at coordinate 52,191,947 of NC_059351.1, forward strand.
GAGAGAACCTATCATGGAAAAAACTACAAAAGGACTACAAAACCACAGGAAACAGGAACTAAACAAGAATTTCAACATAAAAGTCTAAGCAAAAAACACAGGAAATACGTGACAACAATGACAAATTAGAAAGCTTTGGCCATGGGAAATGGGAGTTGACCTTAATTTATACAACTGTATATCATTATGTTATACTATTAAATGGAAAACACAGTCGCTATAGTTGTGTGTTGAATTGATTGTAAGGTTACTGACCTTTACTTTGGGTGGAATGACTCATCAAGATGACTTTATCGAGTTTGCCAACATTGGCCAAAGCGTAAGAAGTCATAGCAACAGCATAAGGATTGGTCAGACTGTGAACTCTGAGCATCAGGTAACTAACAGCTTTGTCTATACTGCTCTGCAAATTCTAATATTGAGAGAAACCGAGAGTGAGAGATGCTCTGGTGCAGAAACATTTGCAAGATATTGTAGTGCTGTTTCCAGGGGTCTGACTTACACTGACAGATCGGGCACAAATCATACTCCCCTCTTGCAAGGCAATCAGGATAAATGCAGTCAGAGAGGCATCTGCATCTTTGCCCCGAACGTCACCCTTGAATCAACGCATACAAATAAATAAGATCTACTGAAACTGAAATCATGAAAAGAGTTGTAGGACTTTGTTTTCCCAAAAAAGTATTTATTAAACCCTGAAATGTTCATTAGATATTGTTCGACATTAGATGTTGTCAACTGGATTTGTTTCTCTGTTGTTTAAGAACGTTGCTCAGGCCCCAGTGTCCTCAAAGTTATAAACGGAGTCATTTCTGTCTTACAGAAGAAAAACCTAAACCCAGTTGACTAAAATAAATTCAATAATAATAATAATAATAAACAGTATGAATGCAAACTGGACTGAGACCCATTAACAGGTATTCTATGGTGGAGGGGGCATTTACGAGGATGTTGAAGAGCCATGATTTATCTTGTTCTGAATATTTATAGTAATAAATATATTACTATATCAAATAAGAACTTAATACTAAAAATATCATTTTTATCAAACCTGTTGTAGAATAAATAATAATGATAATAATAATGATAATAATAATAAAAATAATAATATGCCATTAGTGCTAATGAATTTTTTAGTTCACTAGCACCAGTGCTAACACCTACAAAAGAAAGTGTACAGCCCTGTCTTTGTGGTAACTGATTTTTCAAGGGGTCAAAAAAATTAAGTAACAAATTTAACTTACCACCATCTCGCTGTGATACACAGGGGCATCTTCCTTAAAGGTGCCATCCGCCTGCTGTTTGTTTTTTACTATCCAACTGAGGGCGCTGCAGATCACATTTTCCTCTATGACAACGAGATCACTGGCCATCGTAAAGACTTTAGCCACATACGCAGTGAGCCTTAAATAGACACAATGTTTGAAGACAAAGTATTTTAAGTATATACCTAATAAAAAATAAAAATACAAAATCCCTAAATAATTTGTATTTCACCATGTGCTGCTGGGTGTGTGCACCCAGACACTGTAGGACCCATCAGATTTACGGTAGGTCAGCTCAAGCTTATAACCTTTACAGGAACAAAAAACAAAACAAACATGAACAACATGCACAACAATAATTGGGGTTGCATCCAATCGGTCTATATCTAAGAATCTTATACTGGTACAGGTTTATGTGTTCATATTTTTGATAGCGGTGTGCTGACCAGTGTTGATATGTTTAATGGCTTCATCACGGCGGTTCATGCCAACAGCGTCCCACTGATTTGTGCTGTCCAGGTAATGAGTGGCAATGAGAGGTAGTGTCATATAGATCATAGTCTGCTCTCCACAGCCGCTGGGCTGGACGATAAGCTCACCCATGAAATCTCCTTTGATGGCCTGCTCAACAGTGCGAGTTATCTCCTCACCTGCAAGCATGGAAGGAGTAATGGATTAACAAGTAAGACACTGTGATTGGGTTAAAGTGCATGTGATGCACACTCCTTTTTGGAATTAACTACCATTCTAACTCTACTCTGTCTTACGATCCATCCAAAGATGGGTTTCCTGAAATTAGAATTTTATCTTACCTCTCACAGAGATGTATGTGGAAGCAGGTGTGTTTGGAACCTTTCGAGCTGGGATGTCACTTCTCATAGATACCCTCTGCAAGCCATCTGTTCGAACAAGAGGGGGCAGTGTTTGAAAAATTCAACGGTCATTTGCAATTTTCTAATTTTATATTCAGCACGTTTCTAAAGAACCTGCACCTGGGTGCTCGGAGGGGTTAATTGCCACAACTGCCTGCTCAACTTCAGTAAGCACACCTTCGGACTGAAAGAGTGAAAGAAGAAAAGAGGCAGATGCAGTTTGGTGGATTCAGCACCTAGATGTGATCAACTCAAAATCTTGAAAATAAAACAGTTCAGGATTACTAGTACTAATTGAAATTTAATGTCAAATTCCCAAATACTCTGTTTTTGCTTTAAGGCCCAAATTGTACATTGGTTATCACATGACGACCCAGCACAGTACCAAAATTGCATATCGTGCAAGAAAACAAAAATAGAAGAATTGATTAATACTAAGGTTTTAGAGCACAAGGGCAGGCCATGTGACCTGTCCATGTTGGCATCTGCCTAATCTGGCTTGTTTTTACCAGGTGACAAGACTCCAAAATACTGTAGTTTAACTGAATGCACAGTCTTTGAGGTCAAATGATATGGAAGTTTCTAAAGGTAAAACACACACACACATACACACACACCCACAACATGGCTTAGGACTTACCATATAAACCAAATACAACAAACAATGAAATGCAAAAACAGAGAACACAAGGGCTATATTATCAAAGAACTACTGAACAAACTAGAAACACCTGGAAACATTCAGGAAGGGAGACTAAGACAAGACAAGAACAGAGAAACCAAATTTCATTATAAATGACCCACAAGACTAGTGGCCGCTAGGAGATAGTCCCATACATAACGTTTTCATTTTGTATAGTTTTTACCCTACTGTCCATGACCCATTTATGTGTTGTGATCCACCAGTTAATAATCACTAATCTAAATGAGTTATAATAAACTTTTGAAATGAAAATAAATTAGAGGCAGACTTACCACCACCTTCAGATTCTTTCTTATCATGTCATTGCGATTAGAGCTAAATGCAAAACCTTCAATCCATTGCTCTTTCAGCTCCATGGGTATGATTACAAGTGGGACAGTTGTGGACGACATGGCGCCAACATTAACAGTTTTCTTGTCTTTGTTGTTTTTGACGGCACTGCTGCAAATACCCTCTGACGTCTTGAATTGTACGCGCACCTGGTGGTATCAAATGAAAATGAAGCCAAACAGCACCACCACTGTACAGTGTCACTTAATACATGTCAGAACCTGCAAAGACTGCCCAGTACCTTTAGGTTTTGGTTACTGTAATTGTGAAGAATAGCTTTTATTTCCAGTTGTTCATTCCGCACAGCTGAATAAGGCATCCTTAGATCAATAAAAAAATCCTTCTTTACAGTGATCTCATAAGGATTTGCCACACATATTCCTACAGAGAAAAGAGAAAATGGCAAAAAGGCAAAATAATGACAAAGATCAACCAAATAATAATGAAAAAGCTGTGGAGTTGGGCTTGTTACCAAGAGTCTTAGACAAGCCGATGGCTGTGATCTCCCAGGTGGTGATGGAGTGTTTCAGGTAGAGTCCTTCTCTCAAGAAAGAGGTTTCATCACTACGCATAAATGACAAAACTTTGTCAAAGTCCAACCTTTTCAATGTCTCCACAATCGGAATGGGACCAAATGTGAGCATTAAGTTGTTATAAGACAAGAGAAAAACAGCTGTTGAATGGTGAGCGATGGGATAGCTCTCTACAAGTAAAATACACCTACTCTTAATCTCTCACTCACCACAACTGGTTTGCAGGACAGGCGGGCAGTTTGATCTCCTCCCAAAGCCAGCTTTCAGGGAACTGTGTACGAATCAAGACGTCTTCTGCGTTTTCATCAAAATCATCTTCCTCACCTGAACAAAAAAAACTAGTTATCTACTTGTAAGTACTTCAAGATTGTTCCACAATAAAGAATTAGAGATGCAAATTTAGCATACAAGTAAACTGTAAGTAGTTACAGCAATTAATATGGTTATTCAGTTTTAATTAATTTAATTACAATTAAACAAAGTAATTATCTGGTGGAATGATAAAATGATAATTTGTTAATTGTGATCATATTACTGTCATTCTGTAGATGATAAACAAGTGTTGTGTATCAAACATATACAATTATTTCAGATAAAACAAATATAATTAACCCCAATCATTGATTTTGCCAAGTAGGACATTTTCCTAACCCTAAAATTAATCCTAAACCTAACTCTAAAATATGATTTTTTTTAATAGAAATATTGTTCTAAGACCAACAAGAATGATAATCCAGGAATTATAATAATGCCAATATGCAATGGAGGGGAAAATCAACTCAGCTTGTAAACTGAGCTATAAAGATAAGATTTAGACATCTGCAATAAGCATTGAACTTCATAAGCACTGTATTTGAAAATGAGGCTAATGACGTTCTTACTGCGTGCAAGGATGAGTTCTTCCTCTGCTGAGAATGTCTTGTGTTTTGATATCTCCTTGCAGCAGTACAGGAAGGCCTGGACACATTCATCTACGTCTACGATGTACGTGGCTCGTCGTTCACAATTGTAGCCGAGTTCATTGTCCTGCATTCCATCCACACAACACTTCTTCAGCTCACCAGAGTATTTACCAGCTGAGAAGACAATGTTAGTGTAGAAAAATAAGGACAAAAGAACTGCAGTGACATAGACAATATAAAAAGTCTAACTTTTCTGTTTAGCTGTATCTTGCATAAAATCTTCTTAAATAAAGCAGCTTCTTTACCCAGAGTAGTAGTGACCTGTAGAAGGCTCTCAGCTCTCCGTTTTCTCTTAGATGGTGCAGCGCACTCATGTACTATAAGAACATCAAAAATAAGAGTGGGAAAATGTACAGTACAAAGTTCCAACACAAAAACTTTTGAGGAACCTTTCACACATAAATTGTACACCTGACTGAAGCCAGTTTGTAAAACAGGCATCATTAACTTTCTGAAATTCTGTCCTCTTTAAGAATTTCTGTAGTTGTCAAAAGAGTTTTTTTTTTCCTCCATTTTTTTTAAAGGAATGTTTTTTTCCCCTTGACATCGTAGAGAGGTATTTAAAAATCGGAGCAGTTACATTTAAATTCACACTAAAGAAACCATTCAAAAACCTGTTCTGGTGTTGGTGCCTCCTGCACTGTTGGACTCAAACATCAGACCTGCGTCATAGAAAACCCCCATACTGTCCTTTCCACTACCTGCTGTACAGCCAGTGTCATGTTTCTCTATGACGTCCCAGATCTAGAAGTGACATCAGACAGAGACAAATCAACAAAGAGACCATTTAGGTATTAAGGTATTTTTAATTGTTGAACACACAGTATTGTACATTGCAACAGTTAAGAAATTAATTACCTTTGTCTGAGTGAGTCTGTTCTTGTCATTAAGGACATACACACCCTTATCTACAGCCACCAGCCCAACTTTAGCCTCCGGGTCTCCAGTTATTTTCAAGCTGAACTCTTCTCCTGGGCCATATTGTGTTGGGTCCTTCACCTCTACTTTGAGCTGGGATTAAAAATGGCAAATAAATACTCAGGAATGTATGCATGAAAAACATAATAAACATATTACTTAATAATACATAAAACATTCATGAATTGAGTTTGTTGTGTTTTCTGATGGTTGACTAACCTTTCCCATGCATGTGTCCTTCACATCAACCCAGACTGAGTCGGACACCATCTCAGACGAGCCGACATGGTAAAAAGCCACAAAGCGGAAGGAAGGCACCATGTCTTTGGTTACAGGTAGTGACAGAGTCACTAAAGCCTGTCCTTCCCTTTTAAACCTGTCTGCTTTCACAATCCGCCCTTTACTTAAGATCTTGTGAAACGAAACAAGAGAGGCATGTGAAGTGTATAAATAAATATGTACAGTATGAACAACAATGTATCGTGTGCTACTCACCATGTAGGTGAAATCCTGGTTTTGGACTCCAGGGCTTCTTCCAAGGTTCAGGTTGACTTTCATTTGATCACCAATCTCAAGCTCTGCAGCATCAATGCCAATGTGAAGGTAGTTGTTGGAGCCGCCATTGGGCTTGTAAGCTTGAGCTGTCATCTTCTTCACCGCCTGCTGTTCATCCTTTAATTGAGGATCCTTAGTCTTTACCTGAAAATATGTATATTGGTTCACCAATTCACCCGTGAAACTTACTGAACATCAGTGCAGTTGAGATGCCACATCTTACAGTGATCTCCAGTGTAGCAGTTCCTCCCTGAGAATTGATGGTAACCTTCGCAATGCCATTGGCTTTGGTTCGACCTCTGACCGCTCCAGGGTTAACCTCCACTTCCACATTTTTAGCAGGTGTCTGGTCAGGATTTGTCACATAAACCTTTTGATAAGAAAACAATAAGAAAACATAAACAACAGTTTCATGTAAACTGGCTCAATGGATTCAGTCTATGTTTTATACCGAGACGTCAAAGGACATTCCAGGTTTGAAGTATCGTGGCGTTCTTTTGAAGAATATGGTGTATGGTGATGTCACAATCTGAATACCTCTCATGTGAGCTTCTACCATTTCACTGCCTGAAAACACACAAACAAACATTTTCTTATTCAAAGCAACTTAGTGTATTCAAGCTATACATTTTAAGAATACGTGGTCACTGGGAATCTAACTTATTACTTTGGCACGCTTGTACCTTGCTCCAAGTTGAGCTATAGGAACTTGTCTTATTTTAATTTATATTTAAACAACTTTTATCTCATACTGTATGTAAAACTCACCTTTGCACTGCTAGAATATTTCAACTTTCAAAAATCTCCCGATAAAATTGCGGTTCCAAATTTGAGAAGAGTAGGAACATTAATATGTTTTTAATAGCTTTCAAATATTTGTTTTTTGAAAGCTATTGAATGCTATTTTTTGAAAGCTGTTATGCACAAATATCTATTTGGCTCTCACCAGTTTCTGTTAAAACACTGGCTGTAATGTAAATAGATTTCCCGACCAGCTGGTTGATGTCTGGGAAGGTTCCTTTGATCATTTGGCTTGTCAGCTCTGCCTTTCCTTCTCCATTAAATATCTACAGAGACAAAAAGCTGCATCAGATCTTAATCCATGCACTTAAAAACCTGGTGCAATTGTTTTTTTTTTGTTTTTTTTTGTTTTTTTCAATATATACTGTACAATAGGAGCCCAGTGAGATCTTCCTTAAAAACCCTGACATCAACTGTCTTTTATGTCATGTAACCTACAAGACATGGTTAGTGTTGGTTCTTTGGGTAAGGGTTGGGGTAGGGTTAGCTGGGTTAGGGTTAGTTTATGGTGGGATTAGGGCTAAGATTAACAATGTAACTACAGATGTAACTTAATGCAGATCCTTTAAATGTAAGTACAATGCAACAACACATACAGTATGTTCATTGTACCAAATGATTAAAGATATAATTCACCCAAAATTGATAATTCCCTCTTCATTTACTCACCCTCATGCCATCACAGATGTGTATGACTTTCTTTATTCTGCAGAACATAAATTAAGATTTTTAGAACAATATTTTAGCTCTGTAGGTCCTCATAATGAAAGTAAATGGGTGCCAAAATGTTGACACTCCAAAAATCACAAAGGCAGCATAAAAGTAGTCCATTTGACTCCAGTTGTTAAATCCATATCTTTTGAAGTGATTTTATAGATGTGAGTGAGAAACAGATCAGTATTTATTCAATTTTTGCTTGAAATTCTTCTCCCTGCCCAGTAGGGGGTGATATGCATAAAGAATGGAGTGATGGTGGCGTAGTGGGCTAAAGCACATAACTGGTAAGCAGAAGGTTGCCGGTTGCCGGTTCGATCCGCACAGCCACCACCATTGTGTTCTTGAGCAAGGCACTTAACTCCAGGTTGCTCTGGTGGGGAATGTCCCTGTAATAAGTGCACTGTAAGTTGCTTTGGATAAAAGCGTCTGCCGAATGCATAAATGAAATGGAAATGGAAGAATATGAATCACCAAAAACACAAGAAGAATGTGAAAGTTAAAGTTCAGTCTGACTGAGCAGGGAGGGGAATTTATAATAAAAATGGACTTATATATTGTAATATTAATATTACTGTTTCTCACCCACACCTATCATATCACTTCTGGAGGCATTGATTTAACTACTGGAGTCTTATGAATTAATGTTATGCTGACTTGTATGATATTTGGTGCTTCAAAATGTTGGCACCCATTCACTTGCACTGTCTGGACCAAAAGAGCTGAGACATTCTTCTAAAAATCTTAATTTGTGTTCTGCAGAAGAAAGAAAGTCACACACATCTGGAATGGCATGAGGGTGAGTAAATGATGAGAGAATTTTTATTTTTGGGTGAACTATTCCTTTAAGTATATAGTAGTTAAAGACACCTAATATAAATTGGATACTTTTTACTTAACGTCTCTTCACACACGTCACCAACTGCCGTGCTCCTATAGGTCCTTCATTAGATGGCTGTCATAGGGGCAGTCACACTGTAGGATCAGACTGATCTCACTGTAATTTTGGTGACAGTAGGTCAAAAGTTCATCAGCTGAAATCGGTCTGAAATTCGAAATCAGTGCCCCCATGCATATTTTATTAACCATATTCCTTAACACAAACCCCAATTTTAAACCTAATCGTTAGTAGAATAATGTTGTAATCTTAGAGGGAAAATGTAACCTCAGAATGGCACTCATCGATTACGTGAATGCGATTACTTCCTGGTTTCCATAAGACCAGAACCCATATTTTTGAGGCTTCTTGCACAAGATAAAAACTAGGCAGAATGGAGTCGACATCAGGGAACTGGAACATTCAATAGTGACACGTCGAGTTCCCGTGTAATCATGTTGGCAGGATGCAGAATGTCAGAGGTTAAGATTCATTGCAAAGAAAATTATGAGCATTCAATTTTGCCCAGAACTCACAAACGTTGTCTCAGGTGGCAAAAACATGGCAGAAATCCTTAATTTTAATATTTTCCATGGTAAAACACTGCCAGCATTAGTGCAAATGCTTGCGTGGGTTTGTGCGGTATTATTTCAATGTACCGATGAGGATGTCAGAACAGAAGCAGACTGGTGATGCATAGGTAACACTTTCAATCATGACCGAGGTCTTAGCTACAATGTACTATAGACATAAACAATAGCTGATCTATCACAGTCTGTCTTTATGCATTATCTCACTGGGCTCATATCAAACAATCTAACAAGCAACAATTGTAAAGGACAGGGGGAAAAATGCACAACTCTTTTTAACTTTACTTAATGCTCACCTTAACCCTTTGCAGAGAGGCAGCAATGCTTATTTTTCTCTCATTGTCTATCACACCAAACACCACAAACGCAGCTCCTTTCACCTTATTACCAAACAAGTACCTACACAATTATAATGTCAAAGATTTAAGAATTATTTTTCTTTAAAAAGTATGGGGAAAAAAGGATAATGTATACAATAAAATGGTAACAAATTCACATCATTCAGTTTGTCGTACTTAGCACTTATATCAACTTTCAGAGAGTCCTCATTCACATAGAAGAATGGTTTGTTTAGATCTAATTTCACTTCAAAGCTCGGCAGCACTGCAAAATAAATTAGAAGTTCCTGTTCTTTAATTTCATACAGTATTAGCAATATAATAATTGTTCTCAAGAGGAGACTAGATCCTTACCATATTCCATGATTTCAAATTCAGTAGTGAAGTTCTTTTGCGGGGTGTTTGTGTACCTCGCAATCAACTTCCAAACCCCAGAGCTTCAAAAATACCAGCACATTTTAAGCCATATTGAAATAAAAAACCGCATACAGGTAAGGATATTTAGATCCATTAAACTGAGATTACACAAGTTCTGAATTAACCAAAAATGCCAGGATTATGATAATTGATAATTCACGAATAAAACTTTGTTACAGTGCCAAGTGCACTTTTTAATAATGAACATACCTGGCAATTTCAGGTATAGCAAATGTTCCAGTCCTGATCCCTCCAATAGGTAAGGATGTATCTCTCTGGAGTGTGATGCCCTGAGGATTCTTTTGAAACAGCAACAAATGCAATTGGAATCTAGTTCCTAATAAACTTGAGTGCTTGTTACTACACAAAAGGGGGTACAATGCTTTGAAACGTAATGTTAAAGTCTGTTTTTGAGTACCGTAATATCAATTGAGATGGCACTTCCCTCGAGTGGATGTTGATCAGGAGTTAAGGAGAAGATCCTGTAATTAACTGGAAAATAAAGATTCATTATACAGCTTTATTACTTTCAAATCATATGGACAAGCAAACATATAAATATAATGCAAAAAAGACTTCATATGTTATGATAAAATGTATGCATATCTGGGCAGGCTGCTTTTTACCAGTGTTTCATCCAGTGTTAACGTAGAACAACCATTTACAGCCTTTTCCAAAGCCCTGTTCTTCGTGCATCACTTTATTTGTGCAGCAAATTATTACATATGCCAGATATGTTTAGCTAGTCACTCTTTTTTGAATGCATTTATGCATATGAGTAGAATAACTGGACTCTTTTGTCTGAGATAATCAACACTCAGTAAATAGCTTAACAAAGGGTCAATTCTACCGGTGATGCAGTTGAGGCCAATGCAGACGTTTGCATTGTTGTTAATGTACTGTTCTGACAAAAGATAGTTCTCTAAAAATAATATGTCAGAGTGTGCAAAAAGTTATTGTTGATCTTGCAATGTGTAAAGATTCTAGTTTTCACGTTATAGTTTTTATTTTTGTATTTCTTTATTATTATTATTATTATAATAAAATTATTGCCCCTGGTTCAATAGGGTGTTCTTATAAGAATATAGCAATGAGAGATGCAGTATCATCTTTGCCTATAAAGCTTTAAGTGTATCTTATTACCTGTGCTAGCAGGTGTGTAGAGGGGCTTGTCTGTTTGTAAGAATATATATCCAGACTGGAAAGAGACTATGACCACTTTCTCCAGAACGTTGGATGGAAAGTGAGCCTGTAGATACACATACTGCTTCTGCAGAGGATCATCACTGAAGAAGTTTTTATCACCAGGAATCTGCAGAATAGACAAATGTAACATTGTAGTTCCAATAGAACAAATTAAACCCAACTTGGTCGAAATGAATGTGCTTATCGTTCATTGAATTATCCATTTATGGGTTTGGGATGTTATGAAGGTCATACATGTAACATATATTTATAGTATGGGTAACCAGTGCATTGGCGTTATGAAGACAAGCACCTCTCACCTTTATATCTGTAAGGATCTGGAAATTGTTGTTCTTTGCCAGTATTACTGATTTGGACACTAGCTCTAAGTTTTTGCGTGGGTGGTTCTTTACTGAGATCCTCACGTTCAGGTCTCCTCCAGAGTAGTCCTGAGCCTCAACAAACACATTCTCTGGGGAACCCACCCTCAGCAAATTAGGGGCTGACAGAATGTATCTGAGAAAGGAATTTTAGAGTCATCTATCTCAAGATAAAGCAGGAGTATTTAAATTTTCATGAATTTCAGGTACATACGAGAAACATTTGGAGGTTTTGGAAGTTTAAGTACTTACAGTGGGTCACATAATGTGAGTAAAGGAAAGGAGAGAATAGCAACAGTCAGCGTCACTCGGTCCACAAGCATTGTGTCCACCAGCTCCTTTCTCTGCCTGTGTTAGTGACTAAAAGATGAGAATCAGTTAGGCTTTTATCATTCATTTGCGTCCCACCTAATTTCAAGATGTTATCATTCCCCTTAGAACTTATTATTGAGTAACTGAAGTATGATCAAGCAAAAGAGCTGCTCTTAGTTTGTATTAGTGTTGTGCAACAACTGTCAACAGTTCAATGGAAACTTACACTTAGTTGCCTAAAATGTTCTTCTGTTCTCCACCCAGTTTCACAACATTGTTCATTTCTGTCTCGTCTGCAAACTAATGGTGATATGGCGAACCACAGGGAAATTGTCAAAATGGTCTTCAATGATCTTTTGCTAGTTACAAACCATACTTTGAAAAGACCAGCACGACTTCTCAGGCTGGTTTACGCTAATAAGTGCTGATTTGATGCTGGTCTAGTTGGTGGAACACCATAGCCAATCTGTTAAACACCAAAGCTAGCTGACAAAGCTAGTCAAACATGAGCATGGTTTAGTGAAGCTAGGTGACCAGGGAGGTTTTGCTGGTTCAGCTAGTCAAGAAATCTGGTGATGATACCAGCATCCCATATCGAAAACTCAATACCAATTAGCTTCATCCCCCCCCCCCCCACAACAATGGGGGAAAAATAAAGAACATGTTTATTCATTGTTTTTAATGTACATTTTTCCCATCTTGCAGTAAGTTGTATTTTGCTAGTCTTCCTTCTGGTCTGTTCACATTCATGTGCAAATTTGAATTTGCAGACTTCTTGCTTTCTCCACCCAAAAGATGTTTCACAAAAATTGGTCAGTTTGCTTTCACGTGCAAACTCATTGTAAACCTGAAATCATTGACCGCAATTGCTCAATTGATAAATGGCTAGTTAAACTTTGCTCTGAAATGGAAAGATATAAGTTACAGCACTAACTGTCTTTATGACATACTAAAATGGCATAATAATAATTGCAAAATGGAGTGGTAATTTCCAATTAGTCTATTATATGTCAGTCACATTTTTATTGAAGGTCAGGTTTCATGATTAGGCTTTTTATTAACTTTCTTTGTGTATCAGTGGTGATATTACAGACTGCCACAGCAGCAAGGAATAAGCAATGTTGTTCTTGAAGTTTGTTTCCATTCAAAATCTTCTGCTGTTAGTGCACACCCAAATTAAAACAATGACCTGGCACAATGCACTCTGCGATGTCCACCATCAATAGACACAGTATATAAAGGTCCCTATATATTTTTGTGTATAAAGACCAGAGAAAAATTACGATTTTGTTAAAAAAATTTTAATGGTGACATTACAAAGACAATTTAAATAATTAGCTTTTATATTGTTATTGTACTAAAGCCAAAATAAAATATCTGTAGAGATGCACAGACATATCCGCCACCGTATTTATTATATTAAGGGATGCACCATATTTATTGGCCAATTATTGACCAAGTTAAGACCATCATCTATTACCATCAATGTGAACCACTAGTATAAACCATTGGTTTGTCATGTATGATTTGAAAAATCAATGGTTAATTTGTAATAAATTAAGTTTATTGCATTGTGTCAAGTTTGATATATTTTTTCGATGTGTAATGAAATCCAAAAAAAGCAAAGCATGTCAAATATAATAATTCATAATTTGAATTTGTAATTGTTTTTCATAATATGTCAAATGAGTTCTATTTTTAGAACTGCAAAAACAGAAGTGTAAAAATGTTTTAGAAGTGCAAAATTACCCTTTTGCCATGACATAAATCATCAAGTTTAATCTTTATTTTATATTTTATCTCATATTTATCTTTCATTGTAGCTCTTAAAATTTGGACCCGTCATGTGTTTAACAAATTCAATCCGTGTTCAGTGGAAATTGATTGTATTTTCTAACCCCTTTGTACTTTTTTTAAAGCATAATTCCAAAGCAAAATATAAAGTGTAAGTGGAGAAATATTGGTAGGGCCATACTTTTTGCTTAAATTGATATTGTATCGACCACAAAATGTTCATATTGGTGCATGCCTAATCTGAGCAATATTTAGTCTAATTCAGTTGACTGTATATCTTTAAACTGAAATGGCAATAATGGCAAATTGTATAAATAATTATTTATTACATTTATGAACACTTATTTATTTCTCTGAAATTTTCCACAGACACTCTAGCAGTTCCTTGCGGCCCTCGGACCCCAGTTTAAAACCTCTGGTTGTCATTTAATCTCATGTGAAAGAAGCTAAACTATGTTTATTTGGTCAAGATTTGAAAGTCTTGCTGTTAACATTGAATTATGCAAGTTTTCCTTTCACAAAAAACAAACAAAAAACAGCTGACCAACTTTTGTTGCATGATTAAAGGCATCTTGCAAAGTCTAGGCTTGTATAGAGTTAAGAAAACAGAGGGAGTACACATTTCATTAAATGCATAAAGTCCGATAGGTTTAATATCAGCCAACATTAAAATATACTAAATATTTTTACTACCAAATAAATAACTATTCATGAACCAAGCCTGCACTATAGTTACAAAATTGTAATGTCAACAATTTAACATCTAATTGTAATTAGAAATACAATGTGGGGAGCCTGGCTAGCTCAGCGAGTAAAGACGCTGACTATCACCCCTGGAGTTGCGAGTTCAAATCCAGCATGTGCTGAGTGACTTCAGCCAGGTCTCCTAAGCAACCAAATTGGCCCAGTTGCTAGGGTGGGTAGAGTCACATGGGGTAACCTCCTCGTGGTCGCTATAATGTGGTTCTCGCTCTCAGTGGGGCGCGTGGTGAGTTGTGTGTGGATGCCGCAGAGAATAGCGTGAAGCCTCCACACGCACTATGTCTCTGTGGTAACACGCTCAACAAGCCACGTGATAAGATGTGCAGATTGATGGTCTCAGATGTGGAGGCAACTCTGCCATTTTTTTTTTTTACATAAATACAAGTTTATTATTGTACTACACAGTTATTATACATAATTAATGTACCATGCCATTATATTATTATAGTCTTTACCAGAAATGTGTTTATGATCAAGCCAACAGAAAAGTTAACTAATATAGTTGTTTTTTAATTTCATATTTTAGTAAAAACATATTTGGTTTAAGATCAAGTAGCCTCCACATTGAAAGATTTTGATCAGCAATGCACTTTTAAGACATTTATGATGTTACAGCATAATTTTCTGTAAAGCTTCTTTGAAACAATGAATGAAACATGAATTGTGAAAAGCGCTACACAGATAAAAGTGACTTGACGGTCTCAGACAGTTATGTTTGCACAATTTATTGGATTAATTTCTTTAAATGATTATATACTAAAATTATTAATGCAAATATTTAAGCGGCCTTGGATTTAGCATATTGCATAAAGCATATATCTTGAAATGGGTAGCTGACATGAAATACTTTAGGAAGATGACATGTGTTGTGGTGTGACATACTATACACCACCTAAAACTGTTAAAACAGCATTTTGCTCATTATTTTATGGGTATAATGCATGCAGTTTTTATAACACCATTGACTGAGAGACTAAATTAATTATTTTTATTACAATTTAAAATGAATTAGTAATTGCAAAAAGGTGATAAAAGAATTTAAAAGAAACAGTGACCAGTCACAGCACATAAAACATACACTGTTCCTTATACATTCACCTCAATTTTAACCTAAAATCTTGATATTGAATGAAAAAAACTAAACTCATGGGCATGTTATGCATCAGCCACCCAAATGCTTATTTTGCTGTAAATCAGGAAATACATTACAATGAAATAAGCAAAGTTGTGACCTAATAGCATTCAAAGCCTTTTTGGTATATTCAAAATGTTTATGTGGAGCATCCAAATGTGGTGAGTTTGTTGGCGAGAGAGGTAATGCCGATAAACGTCTTTCTGTACTGTGCCATCTGGCCCTCCTCTTGTATTGGCCAGTATTCAATCCAGGTGTCCTCACCAAAGTGATACCTCAATCTGAGAACACCACACAACATTTTTTGAACATTATTCATTCATAGTGTCCACACAACATAGACAAACAATAATAGTTTAAAGCACTTTTCATTGCACAGTGCTGATATGTATACAACACAAACATATAGACAATCACATCTAAATCATCCTGAGTAGATTCATAAAAGTCATACCTTCCTCCAGTCCTTGGAAGTGTTTTGGTCTGGCCCATGATCAGGTAGGTTTTGCCTTTTACAATATTCAGATACTTTCTACAGTTTGGAGTAGCCAAGAAAGACCTCATTTTACCTTTAACAGCTGGATCAGAGCCTGGAAAACACACACATACATGCATGAACACCTGTGAGGACAAGCCAGTCCAAGCACTAAAACAAATTGGCTTTTAAAATTACAAAGACAGCTGCAACACTTTCTTAGCCAATGCACAAGAAAATTGCAAGTCATACCTTGCTTCATTACTTGTTCAATCATCATGTTGTAGATGTCTGCGTGAGGTGAATCATCTATAGCCACAACCCGGGCTTTATAAACTATAAAAACAAATGCTGCATCATCATCCACGAACAACATTAAATATATTAACTTGTTAGCTATGGAAGCCCTGGTGATTTTTATTTTTATTTGTATTTATTTTTTAAGATGTGTGTGTGCCTTCCTGAGACTATATAAAAAAATAAATAAAAAAAATAACCTTTTTTTTTTTTTAGAAACTGGTAAGCTGTCACCTTGTAAGAATAATATTTCAAGTAGGGCTGCAACAACTAATCAATAAAATTGATAATTTGCGATAATGAAAATCATCAACAACAAATTTCATTATCTATTAGTTGGATATATTATATTAGATTAGATTAGATTCAACTTTATTGTTATTGTGCAGGGTACAGGTACAGAGCCAACGAAATGCAGTTAGCATCTAACCAGAAGTGCAAATAGCAATATGTATATAAAAAAAATATATATACATAAATATGAGTATATACAACAAAGATTTTTATGGAGTGCAAAGTTATGAGGTAGAGAAGCAGAGACCAGCTCAATGCAAATGTCTATGAATACAGTACAAGGTGCAAATGAAAAAGTATAAACACTGAAGGTGCATTGTACAGAATGAGGTATAATATATGTAAATATATATATATATATATATATGGCCAGTGACCATAACAGTGCAAGCGGCACCAAGAGGTAGAAATTATGTGCAAAGAAATAAAATAAATATGTAGTCCGAGTGGGATGTAGTGTTCAGCGCCTTTGTTTAGAGTTCAGTAGGCTGACAGCTGAGGGAAAGACTCTGTTCCTGAGTCTGCTGGTGCGACAGCGAAGACTCCTATAGCGTCTCCCAGATGGGAGAGGAGTAAACAGACCATGGTTGGGGTGAGAGGTGTCTTTGATAATGCTTCTCACACTCCTTAGGCAGCGTTTGTGGTGAATGTCTTTGATGGAGGGCAGCTGAACACCAGTGATGTATTGGGCAGTTTTCACCACCCGCTGGAGGGTCTTCTGGTCTGAGACAGTGCAGTTGCCATACCACACTGTGATGCAGTTTGTTAGGATACTTTCAATAGTGCAACAGTAAAAGTTCAGCAGGATGTGGGGGGACAGGTGAGCATTCCTTAGCTTGCTAAGGAAGTAAAGGCACTGTTGAGCCTTTTTGATCAGAATGGAGGTGTTGTAGGTCCAGGAAAGATCCTCAGAGATATGGACACCCTGGAACTTGAAGCTAATCACACACTCCACTTCGTCCCCATCAATGTTGACGGGAGTGTATGTGTGGCCCTTCCTAGTCCGCCGGTGGTCCACAATCCTTGGTCCTCTGGGTGTTGTGTGTGAGTTTGTTGTTGGCACACCACACTGCCAGGTGCTGTATCTCTTCCCTGTAAGCCGTCTCATCATCGCTGTTGATCAGGCCTAACACCGTGGTGTCATCTGCAAACTTGATTATGGAGTTGGATCCATGCTCAGGTATGCAGTCGTGGGTGAAGAAGGAGTAGAGGATTGGACTCAGCACACAGCCCTGTGGTGCACCAGTGTTCAAAGTGAGGGTGGAGGAATTGTGGTTGCTGATCCTAACAGACTGTGGTCTGTTAGTGAGAAAGTCCAAGGTACAGTTGCAGAGGGAGGGGCATATGCCAAGATCAGTGAGCTTGGAGACCAGCTTGGATGGGATCACAGAATTGAAGGCAGAACTGAAATCAATGAATAGCATCCTGACATATGTGTTGTTTTTTTCCAAGTGAGTCAGGGCGGAGTGAAGAGCTGAGGTGATAGCATCCTCAGTTGACCTGTTTGTAGGCGAACTGATATGTGTCCAGTGCTAGGGCCAGGCATGTTTTCAGGTGGGAGAGGACCAGCCTCTCAAAACACTTAGCAATGATGGGAGTAAGAGCAACAGGGCGGAGGTCGTTGAGGGCCACTGCAGCAGCATTATGTGCATTAACTCCACTCAGGGTGGAGCACACGTCACTAGTGGAAAATGTGAGCGGCAGATCATCAGGTGGGAGCTCAGCTTTTATGGGTGGTTCTGTGTTTCCACGATCAAAGCGAGCATAAAAGGTGTTCAGCAGAGGTGGGTAGAGTAGTCAAAAATTGTACTCAAGTACAATTACTTTAAAAAAATAATTACTCAAGTAGAAGTAAAAGTACTAACATAAATAATAACTTGAGTAAAGTAAGAAAGTATCCAATTAAAAGATTACTCAAGTAGTGAGTAACTCGTTACTTTCACAAATGACATAATAGATGATAACTCCCCTATATTCCATTACATAATACACATTTAACATGTATTACAGAATTATTATTAATGGAAATTCTGTCATCATTCACCATCATGTTGTTCCAAACCCGTATGACTTTCTTTCTTCCATGCAACACAATAATGAGATATTAGATGTGTTTTTTTCTCCATATTTTGAAAGTGAATGGTGACAGAGACTGTCAGTCCCTAACATTCTGTCTAACATATTTTGTGTTCCACATAATGCAAAGTGTCACACTGGTTTGGAACAACATGAGGGTAGGGAAATGATGACAGAATATTAAATTATGGCTGAGCTATCACTTTAAAGGGGTAGTTTACCAAAAAATGAAAATTTGCTCATCATTAACTCACCCTCATGCCATCCCTGATGTTCCTTTCTTCTGCAGAACACAAATTAAGATTTTTAGAAGAATATTTTAGCTCTGTAGGCCAAAATGTTGATGCTCCTAAAAGCACATAAAGGCAGCAAAAAGTAATCCATAAGACTCCAGTGGTTTAATCCATATCTTCTGAAGTGATATGATAGGTGGGGGGTGAGAAACAGATCAATATTTGTCCTTTTTTGCTAGACAGCAGGGGCGATATGCAGAGAATGTGAATCACCAAAAACACAAGAAGAAGAATGTGAAGGTGATCTGTATCTCTGTTTCTCATCCACACCTATCACATCGCTTCTGAAGATACTGATTTAACCACTGTAGTCTTATGGATTACTTTTATGCTGACTTATGTGATTTTGTTTAGCTTTAAAATGTTGCCACCCATTCACTTGCATTGAATGGACCAAAAGAGCTGAGAAATTCTTCTAAAAATCTTCATTTGAGTTCAGCACATGAAAGTCATTCACATCTGGGGTGACATGAGGGTGAGTAAATAATGAGAATTTTAATTTTTGGGTGAACTATCCCTTTAAGGGCTCTTGTCAGATCTGGATGAATTTGTCAATAAGCGAGGTTTCGAAACATTTCTATTAATTATTATGGTGAAAATGTGAAAATGTCCCACAAGGACATTATATATAATGCTGAAATATAAACCAAAGCAAGATCATGCTTTATTAATGCCTTCTTTTTAATGCTCTCTAAACGCAGAGTACACAGCCTAGTGTGTAGGGCACCAACCCTGGTCGTGGAACACTCGCAGTGTCTGAAACCGCCCCTAACCACTATATAGTGCATTATTTCGAGTGTCTGCCATTTTGTAGGATTGTCTGAATTCTGAGTGAGCCACTCGTTCCTTACTTTTGTTCACTCATTATTACCCAGAATGCACACTAATTTCGAGTGTACAATTGATATACACTCAGCGACAGTTAATTGCCCATAATCCTTCACGGGGAAGACGTACGAGTTGGGAGTTTACTGCTTCGTTCACTCCTGCAATGTTTTCTTTCATGCTGAATGTATTAAATTACTTTTTGACAAATCATTACTTGATTAAAATAACGTAATAACATATAGAGAGGCAAAACATACAGATACATTTTAAAATGTACTCTTTATTTGATCAAATGTGCTTACTCTTTATATTATACACACAGCATATATTAAAAATGACAAACAGAATGAAGATTTATGGTATTAATATATTATTTAATAAGAATAACAAGTAAGACCCAAGTATTTTAAAAGTTCATGTGTGACGTTGTTTCTGCGACAGCCCCAGAGATCCGACGCTTTGTGTATACGTCAGCGTCCGAAATCACTCACTCATTTCGTTCACTCACTGCTGAAATATAGTGCACTAACTGCCATACACTATATAGGAAATAGTGACTGAGTGAACGATTTCGGACACAGCCACTCTCTTCGTCATATTATCGCCTCGCGCCCACACATCTCACGCGCCCGTGCCCAGTGTTGCCAAATTAGCGAATTTGTCACTAGATTTAGTGACTTTTCAGACCCCTTTAGCGCCTTTTTTTCTAAAAAGCACCTAGCGACAAATCTAGCGACTTTTTGGACAAACCTTAGCTACTTTCCGTAGAAGAGTCACCAGTACTGCCGCACGAGCATGAGGTCTTGCTTTCCCGCCGCAGGCACACCTCTCTCTGCATCTACTCTATTCAGTAAGTGGCAGACAGAGGAGCAGCACATTCAGTTGAACTCACGGCAGCTGACACAGACGTGAATGAGCTGTGCATGTGCAAACAGAGTTGCCAAGGACCAATCACTAACTTGTATTGTTGGCTCCTCATTTGTTTTAATTTAAACAATTTAATTTAACTATTATTTTTCTTGCTTATCACTCACTGTTATCCAGATGGAGGATGTGTGCTGTGCGAGAGAAAAAAATAAGACATTCTGTCGCTTCTAACTTTCTCTCTGAGTGATCATTTTACATGTAAATATAGCCGAAATCACTGCACAGCCATTGTCTTTAACTTATGTTATAAAATCAAAATTTAAACAGTGCAGAGCAGCAGCTTGGAAATTGCTTGGAAGTGACTACTGGTTAACATGTAGTTTTGATGGGTAGCATTTCAGTGACTATTTCATACTTGTTCCGTAGTCTCACAACAGAAACAGAACAAATATGTACATGAGAACAGCTTTATTGGGAATTCGGCTGCATTAAAATACAGTATGTGAGCACAGAGAGTAGGAGAGAAGCAAACAGATGTAAAGGGCTGACAAGGCAGAATGCAAATACGACGTGATGACGTCATGAATATGCTAATTAAC
This sequence comes from Myxocyprinus asiaticus, assembly GCF_019703515.2. Taxonomy (NCBI): domain Eukaryota; kingdom Metazoa; phylum Chordata; class Actinopteri; order Cypriniformes; family Catostomidae; genus Myxocyprinus; species Myxocyprinus asiaticus. The sequence continues at coordinate 52,213,116 of NC_059351.1, forward strand.
GCATGGCGTCATCTAGCGACATTTAGCGACTTTTTGAGCAGGCTTTAGCTACTTTTCATTGAAAGTAGTTGGCAACACTGTGCGCGCCCACGCACCTCGCTGTGCACATGCAGAAATGCTGTCTGTTCGCGCTCCAGTTGTCAATCACGCGAACAGCAGAGCCAAGGCATTTATTTTCACTTGATTTGGATGTTTACATTGATTTATAGTTAATCCGCCTGAAGTAGCTGCGATAGTTTCCAGTACTCCCGCGAGGGCGCAGGGTAAATGCGTAAATACTGCTCATATCATGCGGGACGCGGGACAAAGCGCACTGATATATTGCTGCACTGATTTAAAAATGTACACTTAATAACTGATGTCATATGAGCCCATATTTACAGAAGCCTCAACCAGCTCCACAGAGTTTTCGGCATTGTGACTGCCCAGGAAGCCCCGAACCACTGCGACAAAGCTGTTCCAAGCTGCTTTCTCCTTACTAGTGAGCTTCTTAGGGAATTAATTGCACTCCACGATCTTCTTTATCTGTGGTCCGACGATGACACCGGCTTTGACCTTTGCCTCAGACAGCTTAGGGAAGAAGTCTTGAAGGTACTTGAAGGCTGCTGACTCCTTATCTAGAGCTCTGACAAACTGTATCATAAGGCCCAATTTGATGTGCAGTGGTGGCATCAGCACCTTCCGGGGGTCCACCCATGGCTCTCACTTGACATTGTTCATCCCCACAGAGAACTCGGTCCGCTGTGGCCAGTCCCGCCTGTGGTAGTGCGCCTTGGTGTCCCTGCTGTCCCAAAGGCAAAGTTAGCAGCGAAACTTGGTAAAACCGCCTTGGAGACCCATCAGGAAGGCCACCATTTTGAAGTCTCCTATGACCTCCCAGCCATACTCCTCATAATTCAAGGCATCCAGCAAGGTCTTGATGCTGTTGTAATCCTCTTTGAGGTGCACTGAGTGAGCCAGGGGAAGAGACAGGTACTTGTTACCATTATGAAGCAGCACGGCTTTGAGGCTCCTGGATGAGCTGTCAATGAAGAGGCGCCACTCATTCTGGTTACAGGCGATTCTAATTGCCTTGAACAGACTGGTCACATTGTGACAGAAGCAGAGCCAATCTTGACAGGTGAAGAAGCTGGAAAAAGTTTGGTGACGCTTCCTCTGATCTACGACTTGCACACTTTCATCCAACAAGTTCCACTGCTTGAGCCTATATGTCAAAAGCTCAGCATTGGACTTGGTGAGACCAAGATCTCTAATCAAGTCATTGAGGTCTTTTTGGTTTGGGTAGTATGGGTTTCTCTCCTCAGCTCCACCTCTGAAATCCCTCAAAGTCCATATGCTTGATGCTTATCTTGATAAATTCAAGGAGAACTTGGGAGCGTACTCGGAGGAGAAAGGTGAGTGCTTCCATCAGGATATACTGGACTTTGAATGCCGCTACCAAGGACAGTATAACGAGAACATCTATTTATATTTATCCAACATATCCTACCTCTTCTGCCATCACATTCCCTTGCACTATCTGTATATAACAGATTTGTATATGTACAAACGTATATATATATATATATATATTGTCTTATTGTGTATTTCTATATATACTTATTTAATTTTTTATTAATAACAATAATTAAAAAGGTGGATATTATTATTATTATTATTATTATTATTATTACTATTATTACTATTATTTTGTAGGACATAGGCTCAGGAAGGCACTAACACACCTAACACAAAAATATTTGTTATTTAATGATTATTTAAATATTTTTTTCACCTTGCGATTAAGGGCTTCTGTATGTTAGCACATTGCACTGTATTAGGTTATTAGAGGTTGTGCAACAAAGTAATCTTTATCTGTCACTTGATGGACTGGGTTTTACATGCTCTACTTTTTCTGTCAGTAAAATATTGTAACATTTGGAATTTTTAAATGTGACATTGAATTCTCTAATACGTCTGTGGCAAGAAAATATTTTTTCATCTTTTTATTCTGTTGTCAAATTGTAAAGGACAACAGACATGCAGTCTTGCAATCTGGTCACTCAATTTAATGAACAATATCCCATGGAACACTGTACATAGCACCACACACACACACACACACACACACAAAAGCATTCTGTGTTTACCGTATTCCACTTGATGCGCACAGGCCTTATCTTCACGTTTGACCTCATCAATGTGTTCATTATTTTGCATACTGCAGTGCTCTGTCAGAAAATCGTATGTGTTGACCACAAGAATAAGAAAAAAAAATGGTATTTTGCAAGGATGTGTTCTATCTCTAATTTAATAAATAAAAGTCAAAGTACCTTCTGCACACTGGCACAGATCCTCACTGCAGAGTCTATTCAGTGCGCCATCTTTCTTGTGAGGATGGTAGAACTTCACACAACGATTATCTGTCAAAATATATGTGCAGTGTCTTTAAGTATTTTATAGCACTACATCTCCGACACCGTCAAAATGGTCAATAGAAAGTATTTATGACCAATATAAAAGGATTCATGGCGTTTCGGTTGGGCACTCATTCACTTCCATGCATTAAAGGTCTCTCCTTTGTGAACAGCATATATTCTTCGGTTGCTTTATATAGACTTTAAAGATGGATTGTGGCATTATAATTATAATGCTATTTGTTTCAAGCATCAGTCAGTCTTTGAAGTAATTGAAGGACTGTAAAGAAGCACATTATTAGTTGGACCTACTGAATAAATCAATACTTCGAACTCAAATTAGACACATTCAGCATTCGTGAATAAACGGACAGAGGTATCTCGTTTGTGAAAGAAGATCTGCTGACCGACAGTGACTAAGTGAAAGGGGGCATGTTGTTCATTCTATCACTCTTGATTCAACAAGGAGAGAAAGGGACTACAAGAATTATCCCAATTTATGATTGCCTAAAAATGACATTCACAATTAGCATTTATTTATGCTTTTGTTGATATACTGTAAGAAAAAAGCCAAGACCAGAAGTTGACAAAATGAAGAAAAACAAAAATCAACAACTAATAGATATGCCTTTCTATCCTTGAGATTGAACAGTTACTGTTACTTTCCCAGCTGGGTAGATTGTAGCGTACCTGGAGCATAGTACTCGTACACAGTGACTGCAGCTGGCTGAAGCATGCCCACTTCATTCATCTTCTCTAATTTGAAGACAACTCTCTCCTTCACTTTATGAGATACCTAACAAGAAATAAAAATGAAGAATTAACATTGTAATGGACAGTAATCATTTTTACACAGTCTTTAACAGAGCAAACAAATCTGGTACAGAATTATATAAATGCTAACAGCAAAGGAGAAAGAGATCAGTTTTCCATGCATGTCCACCAAATACAGGAAATAAAGAAATAGACAAACAAAATACAACGTAAGTGAATTGTTGCAGCATACCTTATCCAAATAGATGATCAGAGATCCTCGCTCTGAAAGCTCCTTGTCCAGCTCAAAATTCTGAATGTACTTATCTTTTCCAGTAGATAACTGATGGTAAAAGAAGATAGAAAGCCAAATACTGTATGATATTAGATAAGTTCATATAATATCCATAATATAAATTGTATAGCTTTCAAAAGATATAACCATGATACAATTAATGAGAATAATATACAAGCATCAAGCGCCCCCTATTGTTTGTTAATGACCGATACGATACTGATTTTAGTTGTTGTTGCTGAAATGTCTGATAACCGATAAACACTTTTTAATTCTTATTTTATTTCTGCTTTTAGTCTCATTGACAACTTGAAGGGATAGTTCACCCAAAACTGGAAACTGGATTCTCTCACCATTTACTCACAATCATGCCATCCCAGATGTGTATGACTTTCTTTCTTCTGCAGAACACAAATGAAGATTTTTAGAAGAATATTTCAGCTCTGTAGGTCCATAAAATGCAAGTGAATGAGTGCCACATTTTTGAACCTCCAAAAAGCACATAGAACCATCATAAAAATAATCCATACGACTCCAGTGGGTTAAATGTCTTCTGTACCGAAACGCTAGGTGTGTGTAAGAAATACATCAATATTCAAAACTTTTTTTTTTTACTAAAAAGGTTCGCTTCCGGCCAGCTCGTTGACGAAGGTGGAGTTCAGACCACCTCTCGCATAACGTAAGCACGTAAGCCTCCTCAGCATAAAGATCCATACATAGATCCCTTATTAGCAGCTGTTTCTATGGACCACTGTACTTTTTTTGACACAAAAGGAGTTTATGCAGCAGTCTGAGTAAGGAGCTCAGTCTGAGGCATCTCCTCCACTCACTCACTTGCATTCAAACCGATTCAAACAGCTCTCCTTGTTCACCGTTCCAAGATGGCGCCGCAGTTCACGTATCCAAACCAGCCAAATGAGGCATCTATGTATGAATATCTATGGTCCTCTGTTGTAAACAACACTTGCGAGGCAGTTTGAACTCGAATATTTTTTAGTAAACAAATACAAATTGTTCTCTTACACCTAGTGCTTCGCTCCACTGGTGTCTTATGGATTACTTTTATGATGGCTATATGTGCTTTTTGGCACCTATTCACTTGCATTTTATGGACCTTCAGAGCTGAGATATTCTTCTAAAAATCATAATTTGGGTTCTGCGGAAAAAGGAAGTCACACATCTAGGATGGCATGAGGGTGAGTAAATGATAAGAATATTTTCAGTTTTGAGCGAACTATACCTTTAATCATTTATCACTAACTTTGGGTGAACTATTTTACAAAACTAATATTGCATAATCTACATAGAATTAATATGACTAGTTTTAGTTGCAATATACACTTGTTCAAAGCCCCTCATTTAATTAATATTTGAAATGTAAAGTCTTTTGTGTACAATACACATACACGATATTAAGAACCGATAACCGATTAAGTGGAAAAGTGTAAATATCGTAGGGCTGGGCGATATGCCCAAAAATATTATCACTATATATTGTATATTTTTTTTTTCATATTGTTCGATATCAGTATTTATCACGATATACATTTCATATCCATTAATGGGGTAGGATATGCATTCCACGTTTGTTAGTTCTCAAGAATGCATGCAAACATAACTTGTTTCTTTTCAAGTAAACCCCAGTGGGTAAGGTACCTTTAAAAGTGTACTATGTTTAAGATTTTATCCTACATAAGGTGTGAGTGACCTATTTAAGATTTAATTTAACCAATTTCATCATCTTCAGTGAATGTTTGACTCCACAAAAAGACTTTTTTGTTGTGACGCTCCACACTCCTGATCAGTAGGTGGCAGTAATGCACCATAAGCTGGATTGCCAAACGGCCATAAACATCACAAGGAGGAATACTTTCTTGCCTGTGACAGCACCAGTGTTGGGTGTAATGCATTACTTAGTGATTAAATAAATTTTTCATTGAAAAAAAGTAAAAGGGATTACTCTTAATTTTTCAGTAATTTAATTACAGTTACTTCTGATGTAATTGTGGTAAATACTGTATAAACTATAGAACAATTCTATATAAAACAAATCGAAATTTAACATCTAACGTTAAAATGTATGTTTTCTGATTTAACGCTGCCCCCTTAAATTCTTTTGCGGCCAGATCATGAATAATTTATCTGATTTTACATGATTTATTTGAAAGAACTAAAAGAACAATTTCATGTCTATCCTTGTATTTTTCATCTGGTCGAGGTTGATAAGGTTTTTAGAAAGTAATTAGTAAATTAGTAGTAATTAGTAAAAGTAATGCAATTACTTTTTATACAGAGTAATTAGTACAGTAATCTAAATACACTGTAGAATATGTAATTAATAGTTAATAACTACTGGATAGCACTATCATAAAAAATGTTTTTTTTTAAATAATAATAAAAAATTAACTAAACGGTTCGTATAGCTTTTTAAGAGAGAGAATTTCACGCACTTTAAGCATTTTCAAGGTACCTTAATAATCTAGTTCAAGCGCCTTGAAGCTTTTAGTATTATCCGATTCTAAATGTTACTTGACAAAAATGCAATGATAAAAAAAGCATCCTCTGTGATTTCAAACACTGCCCAATCTATAAAAATGTAAGTTTCATGAATTCCTTTAAACCCACAGTCAGCTAAGACTGGAATCCTTAACATGATTGCAATTAAAGTCTTGCATTAACACATAGAAACAGTCGGCAACACAGGTTATCTATAGGGCATGAATTATCATGGGGGAAAACAAATCGTGGTTACTGTAGCTACTTATTCATTTCCATATGGAAAATGAAAATAATAATAATACTAATAATAATAATAATAAATCAATGATATGAACATTTGTTGGGGGCATGGAAGGATTCAGAAGAAAAAAAAAGTCTAGAGTCTAGCCCATTTGTTGCCGTTATTAGAGTTAATAATAAAAACATGAATTAGCTTATTATAGCACCATCTAGAGACATGAAGCGGCTGTCTGTGCACACGTTTGTGTTGTGAAATGACCTTTAATTTACCCTACCGCTCACACTTTATCATAGTTGTTTTGAGAAATATGTCTGAAGAGACCAAGACTATTGTGCAACGAGCAGCCCTATTTATATCTGAAAAAATGCTGATATATATATATATATATATATATATATATATATATATATATATCAATAACCATCTGGAAAATTGTCTGATTATCAATGCATAAAAAGGCATCAATCCCAAGCCTAGTTGACACCTACTTGTTTTACATTTTAATATATATATATATATATATATATATATATATATATATATATATATATATATATATATATATATATATATATATAACAAATAATTACAATAAATTTGCACAATCATGGACAATTTATTTGTTTATTTTGTTACCTTTGAAAGATCCTGTTCATCCACCTTAAACCCTGTCAGTAGTCCAATATCCAAAATAGACATGGTAGCATCTCTCGATGCACTTTTGAAACTGCGAATGAGCATTAATACGACATATGTTTTGCAGATTCCAGTGAGAATTATCCAACATATTGATGGGTTCTGCAGATGGCATCAGGTTACGCTTTCGTTTAGTTGTATACTCACAAGTATTCAATGGTGAGCTCGTAAATTTCAGCGTCTCCGTCTAAAGATGCAAAATATAGACAGATAACATTGTGTTCTTATTTTACATTTATAATTTTAAAATGTATTCAGCTTTTTACATTCTTTGTTTTTAACTACTAAAATGTTTAGGCAGTGGATTCAAATCAAATTTCCATACTATTTTGGTTCTCCCAAGGGGTTTGGCTGGTTAGCCAGGGCCAGTTGACAGGTTGTAATGTAGAAAAACTGTTCAGCCGAAAAAGATTAAAAAGTGCTCAGAAACCCTACCTGCACGCTGTTTTTCCATCTGCACACTGAGATCAAACATATTACATTCACTGTCTTTCTCATCAGGCAGAGCATAATACAGAGAAAATACCTGTGAGAGGAGAATGACACTGTTGAAACTAACTCTTTAATATGCTGTTGAAGACTTGTGATCATGAAGACTCACTGAGAGAGTGGCCACCCCAGTCCCTTGAGCAGTGATGTTGAAGCTCTTAGTTATGTCAAACTGTCCATGTTGACATCAAATGGCCATTTAGATGATGAAGAGCAAAAGAAGAAACAGAGAAAACACACCTTTAAGTGGATCAGACCTTCAGGAAATGTACTGTTTAGGGCAGAAAACATATTCCCTCACCTTGTCTGTACGTGAAATATGACTGTTGGAATTTGTGATGGTCCATTTGGTTCTACCTGCTCTCTCCTGCACTGAGAGATCCAGGTTCAAATTAATGTCTGCCTTCTTCACCTGAATGAAGTATTCAGCCAAAGACTGGAATGCCATGATTACCGCCTGAAAGAGTGATTGAAAAAGGAAATAATGATTTAGGGTAATACACACATTCTGGTCTATCTTGACATAATAGCAACATGCAGATGCTGCTGACTTTTTAAAATGTGCAGTTACACAACATTCCAAAAGGTGCTATTCTGCTACAAAATGACTGCTCACTCTTTCAGCAACCTTGGTAACGAAACGGTTTTACCCCTTCATTGTTGTTATAAAACTCTTTTGAAGATTTTTTAGTGCCTGAAAACTAAACTAACCGGCTCTACACCACAAAATTCACGAGATGCCTCCGAGATGTCTGTTTTAGATCTTTTCATCAGGAAAGCATCACGTTTTAATTAACATCTGCTTAACGTCTTAAAAAGATCAGATTTACAAACGTTCTAAATTTAAACATCTCAAAGACATCTGCTGAATGTCTTATTGACATGCGAGAGGAAACGTCTCTAAGGTGTAGGCCCGTCGTGATTATTAAATAATCGTCTGGATATCTGAGGTAACCGCGATTATTGTGTTCTTCAAATTCCAATTACATTTTAATGCCCAAAGAAGGGAATTTTAAGCTAATATATAACAGCATGTTTGTTTGTTATTCAGTTGAACTCTCCAAGCATCACAGAGCCACACCGCTACCAGAGCAGCTCCTGTCCAGAAGACGGTCTGATGCACTTCTTTGATAGTGAACACCAAGCGCACCGACTTCACTTTAACGATCGTGTAATGGCAAATGTATCTGCTCATAGCGGGTTCATACACGCAGTGTTAATGACATGCAGTGACACAGAGGAGGAGACGCACGATTCATCCATTTCTGTGGAGTGATTTAATGAAATTAAATCTCAAAAGTTTCGCTTTATGAGAAGTAACTGCTCCTGGGTTTAATCAAAGAGCATTAAAATAACGTGAAGAAATTAGGACAGAAATATTTTACTATTGCATAATATAATCAAATACAATATAATATAAATACAAATATACTGTGTATAATTATATATATACTGTATATAATTATATGTATATTTCTTAAATATATAATATAATATAGTAATAACACCGTAAATGTAAAACTGACCAAAACTAAAGTTGACCAAAAAGAGACATATTTTCAGTATTTAGTAATATTTTGATATGTAAAACATTATTTTTCATGTCATTCATATGTTTTTACAGATAGTAAAGTTAGTAAAAATAATAATGACGAGTAAAAATGTAAATGCCCCTACGTCACAAAACTGCTAAGCATGCCTCCCACCAGCCAACGCTAAACGCACCAACTACATCCAGCATCACGTATGGGATACAATGGACACACAGCCACAGTAACTGCCCATTTTGTAACAAACAGTATAAGTATATTACATGATATTGACTTTTTTTTTTACTTGTAACTGTTGTTTACAAGCATTATTACACAGCATAGCTGTGATTAGCTACAGAACCATCCTGATATTCAGTAAAACTGCACTTTTCCTGATGTGAAACTGCTTAAATTATACCTGTGTGGTTCCATAACCACCATAGCGAGTTTGCTGTTTTCCCAGCCAGCGCATTGCCAGCGCAGCTCTCTCGAAATCCTTTGTCTTCACCAGGGCCAGCAATGCATAGCTTGTGGCCTCTATAGAGTGGTAGCGCTGTCCAGCAACTTGCCAAAATATTTCATCTATTAATAGACCAGATAGAAAGCCATGGAGAAGTCAGGGGTGTCCTCAGTTTCAATTGTATTCCATGTCACATTGCGTTTCCATATTGAATGCTAAACACAGCTGCTGTAGTTGAAAGATCATAAGGTTACTGACCTTTGCTTTGGGTGGAATGTCTCATCAAGATGTCTTTATCGTGTTTGCCAGCATTGGCCAAAGCGTAAGAGGTCATAGCAACAGCATAAGGATTGGTCAGACTGTGAACTTTCTGTACCAGGTAATTAATGGCTTTGTCCATACTGCCCTGAAGATTCTAATTTTGTGGGAAAATAAATGAGCCAAAAATCAGACAGTTTCATCTTGCTGCGGAGTGTGTGATGTGACACAAATCAAAGGTCATAAGATGGGTCTGACTCACATTGACAGATTGGGCACAAATCTTGCTCCCCTCTTGCATGGCAATCAGGACAAATGCAGTAAGAGAGGCATCGGCATTTTTGCCCTGCACATCACCCTGGAAGAAGAAAACCCATCATAAATACAGTAATTGAGCTCTGACTCGTATAATTACATCATTAATACTACTGGCTTCCTCAAATATACCCTGCTGAAAACACCAGCTTAGTCTAGCATGAATGTACATGCTGGTCTAGCTGGTGAACCAACAAAGCCATGCAGTTCATTAGCAAAATAAATAAATAAATATTTACAATTATTCTAGTATCATACACAGGTGTATCCTCTTTAAATGTGCCATCTGGCAGCTGTTTGTTCACTGCTATCCAATGGAGGGCGCTACAGAGCACATTCTCCTCGATGACAATCATATCACTGGCCATTGCAAAGACTTTAGCCACATATGCAGTAAGCCTTTAACACAATAGAGGAAAACAGTCTAAGTATAATTTTTTTTAAAAATGCAAGAGAAGAAATATATTTTTAATTATTGCACCATGTGCTGCTTGGTCTGCTTGCACTGGCAGCGTAGGACCCATCCGATTTACGGAAGTACAGTTCCGTCTGATAACCTTCACAAGAATAAGAAAATAAAGAACATACAATTACAAGGTTGTGTGTGCTTAATTATTTAACTCAGGGGGGTTGGGGTTGCTTTCAATCTGTAATTTTACTAGAATCTTCAATTAGAGGACATTAAAGGGGTAGTATACATTTTCCCCCCAATGTACACTTACTGTATATATGCCCCAAAAAACATTTTCATGACCATTTTTTAATTAGTTCTTCTGACATTTTGGAATAAAAGTACTGTATCTATCCAAATTCCATATTACCTCATGGTGAGTGGGCGGCTGACGTTTCCGAACAACTAATGAGCCTTTTTGTTGTGTAAATTTATTCATCTGTGTGATGTCAGAAAGGTGTGGAAGTTTGGAACCAGTCATATTTGCAGCTTAGTTTCAACTAGATAGGTAAAGTTTATCAAGACAAACTTTGATGTTGGCTTGACAAAGCACTGTTTAAAATAGATTTAAAAGTTATACAGGCCTTAACGCCAGACAGCATTTCTGGCTGGTTGCTAGGCATTGCTATGGTGTTCTTGCTGATTGCTAGGGTAGTTTGGTTGGTTGCAATGCATTGCTAGGCTGATCTAGCTGGTTGCAAGAGCCTTTTTGTTGGTTGCTAAGCATTGCTAGGGTGTTCTGGTTGGTTGCTAAGCATTGCCAGGCTGTTTTAGCTGGTTATGAGGGTCTTTTGGTTGGTTGCTAAGCATTGCTAGGGTGTTCATGGTGGTTGCTAGGCATTGCTAGGGTGTTGTGACTGATTGCTAGGCATTGCCAGGCTATTCTAACTGCTTGAATGGTTGTTGTGGCTGGTTGCTAGGCATTGCCAGGCTGTTCTAGCTGGTTGTGAGGTTCTCTTGGTTGGTTGCTAAGCGCTGCTAAGATGTTCTGGCTGGTTGCAAGAGTGTTGATAGATACATGAGTGTAACTCTATGGGATTTTTGAGATTTTCAATTGTCCGTCACTTTAAAACTGTAAGTCTGATAAGTAAGAAAAAGACATAGCAACCTGAGACAAAAAAGTCTGAAGGTATGTGCCAAGTTTGGTGGATGTAGCTTGAAAGCTGCAGGAGGAGCTATCAATTTCAATTGATAATTTTGGTCTTGGTTTTGGGATTTTGGAAAAACCCTTAACCAAGTCTGTAGGATAACAGTGTCAAGCCAACATACTAATTGGTCTTTTAGGACTGGGTAGTTTTATAGTACAATGAACACTTATGTCAAAAGATCAAGATTTCTCATCAAATGACCCCTTTAAAGGTGATGTTTTGATATTGTTGATAGTGGTGTGCCGACCTGTGTAGATATGCTTAATTGCTTCATTACGTCGGTGCATGCCAACAGTGTCCCACTGATTTGTGCTGTCCAGGTAATGAGTTGCAATGAGAGGTAGTGTCATCAAGACCATGTTCTGCTCTCCACATCCATGAGGCTGGATGATAAGCTCACCCATGAAATCTCCTTTGATGGCCTGCTCAACTGTCTGACTAATCTCCTCACCTGAAAGCATGGACAGGTAAAAGACTGTGATGTAAATTTCTTTTATAAATTAAACTACCATTCTGACACTATTCTGTTGCAAGATCCACCCAAATGTTTTACCTTACCTCTCACTGAGATGTATGTGAAAGCAGGTGTGTTTGGAACCTTTCGTGCTGGGATGTCACTTCTCATAGACACCTTCTGCAAGCCATCTGTTCAATTAAGTAAATGCAGAGTGTTTGTAAAATAATTCAGCCATATTTTGCAAAATTCTGATATTCCGTTCAACACATGTTTTTAAAGTATCCCCACCAGAGTGCTCAGAAGGGTTTAGTGTGACAACGCTCTGCTTAACTTCAGTGAGCACACCTTCAGGCTGAAAGAAAGATCGACAAAGACAAAGAGAGACAGATTCCAAAGTGGAATGTATTTGACCAAACTGAAAGCTTGAAATAATATTGTTAAACTCTCAGTCTAAGATAGGTGTGCAGATCAAAAGGTTCATTTGAAATTCCCAAAACGTACCAACATTTCTTCGGAAATAACCAGAACCCTTTATGTTAGTCATCATAAAATGATGACATTGGAATCATTTGAAGGCAGACTTACCACCACCTTCAGATTCTTTCTTATCGCGTCATTGTGATTAGAGCTAAATGCAACAGCTTCAATCCATTGCTCTTTCAGCTCCATAGGGATGATCACAAATGGGACAGCTGTGGACGACATGGAGTCAACAAGAAATGCTTTCTTGTCTTTCTTTTTTTTATTGGCACTGCTGCAAATACCCTCTGATGTCTTGAATTTTAATGCGCACCTGGTTGTGTAAAATGAAGCCAAACTTCAGCACCACCACTGTGCAGTGTCACTTAATATGTCAGTAGCCTGCAAAGACTGCCCAGTACCTTTAGGTTTTGGTTACTGTAATTGTGAAGAATAGCTTTAATTTCCAGTTGTTCATTCCGCACAGCTGAATAAGGCATCCTCAGATCAATGAAAAATTTCTTTGTAACGGTGATCTCATGGGGATTTGCCACACATATTCCTAGAGAGAAAGAAAGCTAGTAGGGCTGTGCCAATACAATCATATACTGATCCATTGCAATACTACATCTCACAATATTGTATTGAATCTTTAGGTCCCCATTTAGTTATTTTTATTAATCTGTTTGTGCATTCACATTATGCCCAACAGTTCAACGATGAAGTAGCAGGTCGTCTAAATAAATAAAAATTCTGAGTGCGCCGTTTCACAGAATTGCTTCTATTAGTTGCATGAACGCTTGAAACTGATCATTTACTCTTTCCCTTAAGGACATGCTGCCTATCTGTCATGCAATTGGCTGTGTTTTTTCATTGATATTCAATTATGAAATTATTATGTATTAGAGGTAGACAGATACCTCGAAGACATAACAGATATATTGTTATGTATTAGATCGATATCCAGTTATGAATTGTTACATATTAGAGGTAGACCGATATACCGGTTTTACTGATTTATCGGTGCAGATTGCTTTTTGGAACTGGACTGGCCCATCAATTTATACTGTACTTTGTGTTATACTGTACTTGTAATAATAAACCTCATTCCTCATTGAACCTCATCTGGTGAAATGTATATATATACAAAACCCTTCATCTGGTGAATATATAGGCTACAAAAAGCTTAAGTTTGTTAAATACTTAAAAATGAAGTAAGAGTCAAACCTCCGTCATTTCAAAATAAGAGTACTTGGTGTGTTTCTGGCTTTATAGTTAAATAATAGTTACATAGTTCATTTTGTTCTGGTTATAATTGGGATTTTTGGTTAAAAAAAAATAAAATAAAAAAATTCTGCATTTGGGATTTTATTCATTTTGGACTGTTGGGACTCTAGTGCCTGGAAAGACAAAGAATTTTCTTTTTACATTCTATAATTTGATTTTAAATTGATTTTAAAAACTACCAGTTAATTATCTATTATGTTTTGTGATATACTGAATCATCTCATATGTGTCGTGATAAGTATTGTGAGGTGGTTGGCGATACTAAGAGAGCATGCCAAAAAGGAAAAGGAATGACACCAAAAACAAAAGGAAATAACAATAAGTAACAATTACAAAAACAAAAGTGGAGTGGGTTTTTTACCATTAGTCTTGGACAAGCTGATGGCTATGATCTCCCAGGTGGTAATGGAGTCTTTCAGGTAGAGTCCATTTCTCAAGAAAGTAATTTCATCACTAGGCACACAAAACATTTATTCAAGGTAAAAAAAGTTAACTAAAAGTGACCAGTTTCCACAACTGTAATTTTTTTTTTTTAAAAAAACACCTACTCCCTAGCAGTATAGGACCTGGCCAATACAATATAGAGATCCAAAAATGTGTTTACCATGCAAAAAGGTATAGAGCCCAAAATTCTAAATATTACACAATATCTGTGTGTTTGTGTGTGTGTATTCCCAAGTTTTGCAATGAGGTTGAGGTTGTGGGTCAAGTACACAAGAGGGGTTGTTCTGACATGCTGTTTGCAGCCTACAGCATCATTCTCTAGTTGTAACAGTAACTTCATTTTGACGATGTTTAAGCATTGCGTTACTGTTGTTTCCTTTTTCATCTGGATGCTGGTCTTCTGTTCTGCATAGGCCTGAATCCCCTCAGCCAGAACAACACACAGAGTGGATATGGGTACATATTAAGAATTGGAGATACCATCTGCCACTCCTCTACATGGATGACATCAATCTGTACAAATAGCTTTAACAATTGTTCCACAGTCAATCACTTTGAAGACAACTTTTCCCCATTCTGATGTCTGGTTTAAACACTAACTGATAAAATAAAGTGTACTTAATAATTGGGTAATAAACTTTTCTCATTTACCACAACTGGTTTGCAGGACAAGAGGGTAGATTGATTTCCTCCCAAAGCCAGCTTTCAGGGAACTGTGTACGTATATCGATATCCTCTGCAATCTCATCAAAGTCATCTTCCTCACCTGAACATGAAAACAAAATGAACAAGTTATCTATTTAAATAAATACCTTAAATTTAAGCAAGAAAAAGTGTTACGACCCCTTTTGAGCAGTATTGTTTTTTCTTCTGTGCTTGCACTCTGTTTTGCAGATTGGCAGAGAATGGAGTAATTTGGCTTGTTAACACTGATAGGACACACCCGTGCGTGTGATTGGTGCATGGCAGTTAAGCAGCGCTCTTCCAGACTTCACTCTCTTCTCTCCCCCATTCAGAATTATAATTAATTTAAATGTAATAATTTTCCTTCAATAAATATTTTTTATAAGCATTTAACCAATGTGTTGTCCCCCTCCTTGTCACGGCTTTCGAGCCAGTCTTGACAAATGGGGACTCGTCCGGGATTTTATGATCCCTTTGTTTTTGGTGTGGTTTGTAATTGACCCGTTATAGGATAATGGGGTGGGGGGTGGGGAGGGGGGGGAGGGGGGGCGCTTTGTCAGTCTTCATTCATTGTCTGTTTGGTGGGTGTTGGTTGCTCACGTGGATTCTACAGCCAATCGAATGCAAACCTGTTTGTTGTAGTGCTATTGTTTGACACACCAGTTTTTGTGGGGGAAACACGTTGGATTTGTTTGCTCAAGTCAATTTTGGCTCATTTGTTTGCTGTTCCAATTTGAAATTTTGTGGGGGAGATTGTTTGGGAATTTTTATTTCCTGTTTGTTCTGTTTTGGGTAGAGGATTGCAGTGGTTCTTACTTCAGCTTTAGCCTAGGCTCTAGGGATGTACCCGAAGCCAAATACCTTATTCGGAAAGGCATGAATAATGACTTCAAAATGAATAACGGATTCATCCAAATGTAACGAGTCAGGAGAGGTAAGGTAAACATAAAGGTTTACATGCTACATAGAGTATACATCTATTAGGAATATTCCTCCTTATGTAAAACGAAGAAACTGAAACTCCATCTTTTTTTCTTCTTCTTTAAACTGTGCTAAATTTGAGAATATTAAGTGTTCTTGAACTCTGGTAAGATGCTATATAAATGTAACATTATTATTATTATTATTATTTAACTAAATAATGGGGTCCTATCGTAAAAATTCCTGATAGACTTACGGGACTTTCACATGTTAGTAGGCTATACTGATTTTATTTTAATGTTTGAATTTGTATTTATTACTCACTGCAAAATGTGTGCTTGACATTTCACATTTTGTTTAACACCTCTTGCCTCCAGAATAATGTTGTTCCCTATCTGTCACTCACTCCACGTTGGTGTCGATGTAGTGACACTAGGGGTCACTCTTGGGAGCCCGAGACACCTCTGGTCTTTGATAAAAGGCCAATGAAAATTGGCGAGTGGTATTTGCATGCCACTCCCCCGAACATACGGGTATAAAAGGAGCTGGTATGCAACCACTCATTCCGATTTTCTCTTCGGAGCCGAACGGTCATGCTCATTGAGCTGAATACTACTGTTCATTCACCTCTGCTGGATCTGATGGCGCATTTCAGTGGCTTCTCCCCCCTCTGCACTGGTGCACTGCAGAGAATGCCCCTGGGCGCTTCGGCAGAAAAACTAGAGAGTATATTTTCTGAAAGAGCATTTTTCCCCTCTAAAAGAGTATATATTTCTCTAAAAGAGCGCACACACGTAACGTCTTTTTAAAGACGCGTCTTTTTAAAGATGCTTTTCCGATTGTGTGTTATTCCTGGTTGTGCTTGTTATCTCTCGCCTTCTAATGGTCACGATCACTGTCTTTCGTGTCTGGAAACTGCTCACGCGGAGACAGCATTCGTGGATGGTCATGTTCTCATTGCGAGAATATGTCCATGGCAACGTTGCGGTCGTGGCTCGCCTTCGTAAGAAAGTGAGCCATCCCAGAGGCTCCCGCCTCGGTCCTTTTACCCACGGGTATGAGGCCAGCGCGGCTAGCACTGGGGGTGATTTGGGGACCACAATGGGACCACCTCCGCCAGGTATCCCCCCGCGGACCTCCCATTCCCCAGCACGCTTGTCTGCCCCGATCGGGCTCCCGGGTGAGTCCGCCGGCTCGTCTCACGGCGAGTTCGACCTCTTATTCGGAGCCCGCGAAAGTGATGAGCTCTCGAGTGCAGCATCGGAGAGCGGGCTCGTCCAGTTGGAAGCCTCAGCTGGGCTCTTCCCTTCGGGGTCGATTGCCCAGTCACAGGCTGACGCGGAGATGAAGACATGCTTTCCCGGGCAGCCACGAGCGTCGGTTAGAGTGGATTTCACTGCTCTTCCCTGAACCCTCACGGCTCAGAGATTGGTTCCTGGGCTCGTGGCATCGCTCAAAGCCACGCCCCACCCCCATTCCTTTCTTCCCAGAAGTGCATGAAGAGCTGACAAGGTCGTGGGAGGCACTTTTTACTGCCCGGTCCCGATCTTTTCAGCTTCCCCGCCCTCACTACCCTCAATGGTGGGGCGGCCAAGGGCTATTCGGCAATCCCCCGGTGGATAAAGGCGCTCGCGGTGCTAAAAAGGGCCCAAAGCCCCCGTCCAAGGCCTGTAGGTTTACGTCGTCTCTGACGGCCAAGGCCTACGGTGCCGCTGGACAAGCCGCCTCCACCCTGCATGCCATGGCTCTCCTGCAAGTCCGCCAAGGCGCTAAAGGAACTGCACGAGGGTAGTTCCGCACCAGGATTGATGCAGGAACTGTGCTCGGCGACCGACCTCGCTCTCCGAGCGACGGAGGTCACGGCGCGGTCTCTTGGGCGGACGATGGCCACACTAGTGGTCCAGAAGCACCACCTTTGGCTCAACCTGGTTGAGATGGGTGAGGCCGACAAGACACGATTCCTTGCTGACCCATTTCCCAGGCGGGCCTATTCGGCAACACCGTCAAGGACTTTGCCCAGCAGTATTCGATGGTAGAGCAGTAGATGGATGCTAGCTGGCATATCCTGCCCCGGCACGGCTCAAGATCCCGCACCCCGTCTACTCATCGCCAAGGGTGTCCCCCTGCGGTTGAGACAGGCAACCCAGGGACAACGAAACTCGCTGCTCTGGAGCTGGTAAGCAGATCTCCATCTTTTTGTTACCTTTTGCATTTAATTGCACTGCATGCCCAAGTGGCTGCAGTACTCAAGAGCTCAGCAAGAGCGGTTTCCTTGTTTCCTGGGTCACATATCCGGTGTGTACGGCCGTCATCACGACCACCGTCCACCACTCTATTTGGCAGGTTTGTCGCTCCAGCGGTGGTTACCCGCCCCTGAGGGCCCAGCTGTGGCACAAGTCCGCCCCCGATGTGACAGTCTTCACGGGTCACGAGGACAGGCCTCTTCCTCCCCCGTCCCAGGCTGTTCCGGGGGTGGTCACAAGGAGCCAGGTAAGTGCTTCAATGTCCTTAGACTCAGCACGGCCACGTCGTGGTGTGGCACCTCGAACTCCGCCCCGCCGCACGGCCCCACCTGCTGGTGCATCCGATGACGTTGTCCCTTTGGTCACCCTTGCGCGGAACTTGGACGCATGGCTTGTGCTTTCCAATCCGTTACGAGGGCTGGTCCGGACTGTCCGACTCGGCTGTGTGATTCACTTCGCCGGGCATCCGCCCAGGTTCAGCGGTGTCCACTTCACCTTGGTGAAAGATGAAAACGCTGCTACCTTGTGCAGAGATCGCTACCCTCCTACGGAAGGGCGTGATAGAACCTGTCCCTCCAGCCGAGATGAAGAAGGGGTTTTTCAGCCCCTACTTCATCGTACCAAAAAAAGGCGGTGGGTTGAGGCCAAACTTGGACCTGTGAGGCTTTACATAGACTCCCGTTCAAGATGCTGACGCAAAAACGCATTCTGGCGAGCGTCCGGCATCAAGATTGGTTCGCGGCGGTAGACCTGAAGGATGGGTACTTCCACGCCTCGATCCTTCCTCGACACAGACCCTTCCTGCCGTTCACGTTCAAGGGGCAGGCGTATCAGTACAAAGTCCTCCCTTTCGGCCTGTCCCTGTCTCCTCGTGTCTTTACAAAGGTCGCAGAGGCTGCCCTTGCCCCATTAAGGGAGGTGGGCATTCGCATTCTCAACTATCTCGACGACTGGCTAGTCCTAGCTCACTCTCGAGACGTGTTGTGCGCACACAGGGACCTGGTGCTCTCACACCTCAGCCGACTAGGGCTTCGGGTCAATTGGGAAAAGAGCAAGCTCCTCCCAGTTCAGAGCATCTCTTTTCTCAGTTTGGAGTTGGACTCAGTCTCCTTGACGGCGCGCCTTACGAACGAGCGCGCCCAGTCGGTGCTGGCCTGTTTGAAGGCGTTCAAACAGGGAACAGCGGTTCCACTGAAACTTTTTCAGAGGCTCCTGGGGCATATGGTATCCTCGGCGGTGGCCACCCCGCTCGGGTTAATGCATTTGAGGCCGCTTCAGCACTGGCTTCAGACTCGAGTCCCGAGATGGCCATGGCGCCACGGGACACACTGCGTGGCCATTACGTTGGTCTGTCACTATCTTTTCAGCTCTTGGACCGACCTCTCATTCCTATGGGCAGGTGTTCCTCTAGAACTGGTCCCCAGGCACGTCGTGGTCACGACAGACGCCTCCAAAATGGGCTGGGGCGCTGTTTGCAATGGGCACGCAGATGCCGGCCTCTGGATGGGTCCGCGACTGCATTGGCACGTCAACTGCCTCGAGTTGTTGGCAATTCTGCTCGCCCTGTGGCAGTTTCGGCCGTTGATCCAGGGCAAGCACGTGTTAGTTCAGAAAGACAACACGACAACGGTAGCATATGTCAACCGCCAAGGTGGTTTGCGCTCTCGTTGTATGTCACAACTCGCCCGCCGTCTCCTCCTCTGGAGTCAGCAGCACTTCAAGTTGCTGCAAGCCACTTACATCCTGGGCAACCTCAACACTACAGCGGACGCGCTGTCACAACAGGTTACCCTCAGGGGAGAGTGGAGACTCCACCTTCAGGTGGTCCAGCTGATTTGGAGTCGATTCGACAGGCACAGGTGCACTTGTTCGCCTCCCAAGAATCCTCCCCACTGCCTGCTCTGGTACGTCCTGACCGAGGCCCCCCTCGGTATAGATGCGCTGGCACACAGCTGACCCCCTGGCATTCGCAAATATGCGTTTCCCCCAGTGAGCCTGCCTGCACAGACCCTGTGCAAGATCAGGGAGGACAAGGAGCAGGTCATCCTGGTAGCACCCTACTGGCCCGCCCAGACGTGGTGCTCGGACCTCA
The DNA here is from genome assembly GCF_019703515.2 of Myxocyprinus asiaticus. Classification (NCBI taxonomy): domain Eukaryota; kingdom Metazoa; phylum Chordata; class Actinopteri; order Cypriniformes; family Catostomidae; genus Myxocyprinus; species Myxocyprinus asiaticus. Next base: position 52,233,236 of record NC_059351.1, read on the forward strand.
CACTCCTTGCGACAGCTCCCCCCTGGCAAATTCCTCTGAGGTAGGACCTTCTTTCTCAGGGAAGGGGCACCATCTGGCACCCATGCCCAGACCTCTGGAATCTCCATGTCTGGCCCCTGGACGGGACACGGAAGACCTAAGCTGTCTCCCACCTGCAGTGGTAGACACGATTACTCAGGCTAGGGCTCCCTCTACGAGGCGCCTGTATGCCTTTAAGTGGCGTCTGTTCACTAAGTGGTGTTCTTCCCGTCGGGAAGACCCCCAGAGATGCTCAGTCAGATCAGTGCTTTCCTTCCTGCAAGAGAGGTTGGAAGGGAGGCTATCCCCTTCCAACTTGAAGGTGTATGTTGCTGCCATAGCAGCACACCACGATGCAGTCTATGGTAAGTCCTTAGGGAAGCACGACCTGATCATCAGGTTCCTAAGAGGCGCCAGGAGGCTGAATCCCTCCAGGCCACGCCTCGTTCCCTCATCGGACCTCTGTAGTTCTTCAGGGTCTACAGAGAGCCCCCTTTGAACCTTTGCAGTCAGCCGAGCTTAAGGCACTCTCCTTGAAGACTGCCCTCCTGACTGCGCTCACTTCCATCAAGAGGGTAGGTGACCTGCAAGCGTTCTCTGTCAGTGAAACGTGCCTGGAGTTCGGTCCAAGTTACTCTCACATGATCCTGAGACCCTGACCGGGCTATGTGCCCAAGGTTCCCACCACCCCTTTAGGGACTAGGTGGTGAACCTGCAAGCGCTGCCCCAGGAGGAGGCAGACCCAGCCCTGTCATCGCTGTGTCCAGTGCGTGCTTTACATATCTATTTGGATCGCACGCAGGGCTCTGAGCAGCTCTTTGTCTGCATTTGGTGCACAGCGGAAAGGAAGCGCTGTCTCCAAGCAGAGGATCGCCCACTGGCATATGTCGCCTAGGGCATGCCGTCCCCGGTAGGGCTACCAGCCCATTCTACCAGGGGTGTAACAGCTCCATGGGCCCTGGCCAGGGGTGCCTCTCTAATAGACATTTGCAGAGCAGCGGGCTGGGCAACACCCAACACCTGTGCAAGATTGTACAACCTCCGGGTGGAACCGGTTTCATCCCAGGTAGTGGCACGCAACACAAGTGGATAAGCCCGGGATAGCTGGCCAGGTGTATCACTTGCACATAGCGCCTTCCACCTCCCTTGGAGCTGAAGACATGCGCCATTAATTCCCAGTAGTGTTCACAGACTTTGTTCCCTGGTTGACTTCCTCCGAGCCCTGTGGCAGTCGAGTTTTCGGAGATACTCGTTGCCGGCCCAGTACATGCGCTAACTAAGAGCCCTGTTCTGGGGTAGGTGCTCCGCATGTGGCGGTTGCCTGTAAGGCTAACCCCATGTGATCTATATCTTACGCTAGTTCGTTTCCCTGCTGGCAAACTGCGTCTTCCTTGGGCAGAGCCCCTCTGCCCCAGTCTCCATGTTTGTAGTAACTCCTCCCTCATTGGGCAGGATCTACCTTGAAGGCTCTCCATATGGTTGGAAAGACCATGTGATGTATTCTTCCACTTAAATATCCCCCCCTTTCTTGGGGCGAGGTGTGGTCTCCGCGGTATCTTCCCCTTGGGAGGGACACCCCCTGACTAGACCTGGCGGCCCAGTCAGATAATCCCCCTTCTTTTTTAGGGAGTGGAAAAAGAGAAGGGGAAAAGAGGCCACAACTGGGTTAAGCCTGTCTCTATCTTTGGGTAGTCGACTTGTCCCCAAAAAGGGCCGTTCGACACTCATAACTGTGTTGGGGGAGGTTACGTGTCGACCTGGTGTGCTGGCTATGAGGCACACAGCAAGTCTGCCCACCACACACCGCCAGTTCACGTAACACAGTTCAGCCTTGTGGCATTTTGTATAGGGACCCCTAGTGTCACTACATCGACACCAGCGTCGAGTGAGTGACAGATAGGGAACGTCATGCTTACTGGTGTAACCTCCATTCCCTGATGGAGGGAATTTTATACCCATATGTCCGGGGGAGTGGCATGCAAATACCACTCGCCAATTTTCATTGGCCTTTTATCAAAGACCAGAGGTGTCTCGGGCTCCCAAGAATGACCCCTAGTGTCACTACATCGACACCAACGTCTCGTTCCCTCCATCAGGGAACGGAGGTTACACCAGTAACCATGACGTTATACATGAACAGACAAACAGAAATTCTGTTTCATGCAGATATTAATATCTGAAATACCAGAAGAAACCAAAGTTAATAACATATTCCACAGTTAATGTAGCCTACAAATTCAGCTTTATCTGGTAAGAGAAAAAAATTATAATAAAATAATATATTTTTAAATAATAATTGTATAATAATATTAATTATTATTATTATTATTATTATTAGGCTATTATTATAAAAAGGCATATACAAGGCATATTTTATATATAGAAGCTATAAATGTAAAAGTAACACTTAAAAATGGGTGTTTCATTTAGTTTTGATGCACTTCCGGTTTAAGCCTACACCTGGTTCTATCTGAATACAGAGACAGATACAGATAATTTTGTCATATGAACAGATACAGACACAAATACAGATAATGGCTTCACTGCACACCCTTTCTGGGCTCAAGTAATTTTTTCTGCACTGTTTAAAAAAATGCAAATGATCTTTTGATTCGAACAGTGTGGGATTTTGTTAAGTAGCAGTAGCTGTCTTAGTTACCGTTTGTGTCCCTGTTTGTCTGCAGCAACTTATTCCCCTTTTGGGACAAGTTGAGCTCAATTGTATTTTTAATTTTTTTGTGTGTGTGGTGAATGTGGGTGGAGCAGCAGTCTCGAGAGCATGTACTGTATGTGGTACGGTAGAGTTGCCAGCTTGCTGGTTTCTTTTGTTGTGTCAGCGGGATTTAGTGCATAAATACCCATCACAAGTCACTGCATGAAGACTAGGGTTGAGGTAGTTAGTGTCTTGTGTTTTGATAGGATTGTATGAGGTTAGAACATGAACGTGAAAAACGTAAAACTGAGTGAATGAACCTCGATCTCCAGAGATATCGCCTAGATGAGTTTAGAGAGGGTACATTTTTAATGAGTTCTGCTGATTTTTCCCAGCATGATCCTTCATTCCACGCTGTCAGAAATGTTATATTGTTACCCAAATTTTATGAGAAAGAACTTACATTCTTTACTCTGTTTAAGCGGGTAGCTGATGCTAAAGTTTGCCCGATAAAGTGCAAACTTTACTTATACAATGTGTTTTCACTGGGAGAGCTCAACAGGCTTACTCAGCACTGTCAGTGGTACGAGTTGGTTCCAAAGGTGTATTGCCAAAAGTTTAGGACTCTGACTAAGGGGGTTAAAGGAGCTCACTGTGAGTTTGTCCGTGAACTTATGTCCCTTTTCGGTTGATGGCAGACACATTAAAAGATATTTGCAACTAAATAGTGCTTGAGCAGTTAAAAAATCATGTGCTTCCCCGAGCTGCCACATGTATAAATGAACAGAAAGACAACACGGCCGCTGAAGTTGATGTGCTGGCTAATGAGTAAGTTTTAACTCATAAGATCAGTTTAGGGGAGTCTAGTAAAACTAAATAATCATTAGATTTTAAAAAGAAGATGAAAGGTTCGAATCCAGGGCATGCTGAGTGACTCCAGTCAGGCTTCCTAAGCAACCAATTGGCCCGGTTACTAAGGTGGGTAGAGTCACGTTGGGTTAACCTCCTCGTGGTCGCTATAATGTGGTTCCCGCTCTCGGTGGGGTGCGTGGTGTGTTGTGCGTGGATGCCGTGGAGAATAGCGTGAAGCCTCCACATGCGCTAGGTCTCCGCGATAACGCACTCAACAAGCCACGTGATAAGATGTGTGGATTGATGGTCTCAGACGCGGAGGCAACTGAGATTCGTCCTCTGCCACCCGGATTGAGGCGAATCACTACGCCACCACGAGGACTTAGAGCGCATTGGGAATTGGGCATTCCAACTTGGGGAGAAAAAAAAAAGAAGAAAAACAAGAAGATGAAAGGCAGATTTTTTTGCTTAGAATAGAGATCATGATTCTTTTACAATTTTGAAGAAAACAATTTTAATTTCAGTGATTTACAAAACCTGAGCATTAGGTGTGGTGTTGCACTGGTAAATAAATAAGCAACTATGCTTTAAAAAAACACTCATTAAATTAAAACAATGGAGCCTTCAGTGTTTCTTTTGTAAACCTTTCAAGTAATTATTCAAGACCCAGTAATTAAATAGAGAACAGAGTAAACAGTGCTTTAAGTTTTCAATAACAGTAGCAATTAAACATTTAAAAAAATCATATATTTATATAAAATCATTAAAAAAAACATTAAAAAAGTAAGTAATCTAATGCAAAATAAAATGTGTGATTAATGTGTGATTAGATATACATTAATACTACTTTGATGAAGTCAGAATGTCTGAATGCCTATAACACTGAGCAGCAGATATATTAGGCTGCATTTATACATCGCACAGATCTAATATTTTGATATATGATTTTTGTCCCATCTGCTTATATATTAAAGGAATAGTTCACCCAAAAATGTTAATTCTCTCATCATTTACTCACCATTATGCCATCCCAGATGTGTGTGGCTTTCTTCAGCAGAACACAATTGTAGATTTTTAGAAGAATTTCTCAGCTCTTTTGGTTCATACAATACAAGTGAATGGGTGCCAAAATTTTGATGCCATGTAGAGTCCCAGGAAACTCGGGACCCGAAGTCCCGAGGAAGCCTCTCACTCTCTGCTCTATGGTTCACACACCCAACGGGAGCCATGAGTCTTCCTTTCTTCAAAGCCCACTTCATCATCCATCGAGACAATAACTATCAGCGATCATAACAGAGTCCAAGACATCGACGGAACGAACTTTCTTAAAACCCCAAAGAACCAAGCAACACAAGGAAATGCAATGCAAGGAAATGCAACGACACGCAAGTACATCTCCAGACTTTTGCTCAAAGTGCTGGTGTATTAGTTAAATACTTTGGGTAATCTGATTGCAAATCGATTTAGACTCAAAGAAGGATAAATGGTTCTTCAGGCATTGTCAACATTTTCTCTGTATTGATCATTTATTTCACATTCTGTCACTATTCACCAACCTGTTTCATTTTATATGTGTTAGATTAGTTTTATGTTTAGAATAGCAATAAAGTTTGTCTGTATTCAAAGATAACTTGACTGTGGTATATTTTGATAAATAATCTCATCCCTGTTTTTAAAAGATTTCACTTCAAAGCTATACCTAAAATATGTGTGATATTATTTTCAATAAGCCATGAGAATAATATTACTCCAATAAGTGAATTAATCATAATTTCCTTGTTAAAGCTAATTCCTTACAATAGAAATTGTGAGCGGATATAATGAGACGTTGTATTACGATTTTAATGGTGGAGAATTTTATTCAGACAAATAATCTAATTATTTGTCATTTATTTTTCTTATAATGGTTGTCGAACGTGACTAATTCCATTATAAATTTCCTTACATAATAATGATGTAGAATAAGGACAGTTTAAATTAATTCCTAGCTCACATACTGTTCCTACATATCTACCTTGTTTATTTTTTAAATGATTAGATTCTGTTATTTTGCCCTTTATCTGGGGTCACAAAGCTCATAGAATCTCCAAGGTCCACCTACAGAAGCCCAGTGAGCTTGGTGGTTTAGGGCTACCTGTTTTTTAGCAGTATTATTTGGCCGCCAATGCTAGGGCTATGGTGTACTGGCAGAGCCGTGATCCATGTACAGACGACCCAGCTGATGAGTCTCCCAAATTGTTGCATATGGAAGCTCAGTCCGTTGCCGGTCTCTTGCAGCAATTCTTCTTTCTAGTGCTGACTCCTCTAAATAGTTTCATTGTAAAAACATTGTTCTTAATTCTCTTAACATTTTGAACCAAATGAAGAATGCACTGAACATCACACATCCTTCAGTATTCCTGCCCATCTGCAAAACTAATAATGTTTTGCCTGGCCAATCTGATACAATATTTTTTTTTTTTTATTTGGAAAAGCAAGGGTCTAGCCATTATGAAGGATTTTTATTTAAATGATACATTTGCTGCTTTCGACCACCTTTGCAAGACTTTTGACCTTTCCCATTCCCACTTCTTTCGTTATTTGCAGGTGCGTCACTATATGAAACACACTTTCTCTGATTTTCAGAATCTGCCACAAGATAAATGTATGTATACTCTCCTGGGTCAGCCCCCTGATTCTAGGCATCTGGTGTCATGGTATTGCTTTGTATTGCGAGTATTGTTTTGCTGTGAGTTTGTATATAATTTGTGTGTCTTTGTATTACTGTATAAAAAAGCTTTGATAAATAAAATATTAAAAAATAAAAAAAAACTTTCATATTCTTCATGCATGAAGTGAAATGGAGGAAGAAGAATTTCTAGCAAAAATGGACTTAAATATTGATCTGTTTCTCACCCATATCTATCATTTCACTTCTTAAGACATGGATTAAAACACTGGAGTCGTATGAATTACTTTTCTGCTGCTTTTGTGATTTTTGGAGCTTCAAAGTTTTGGTCACCATTCACTTACATTGTATGGACCTACAGAGCTGAAATATTCTTCTAAAAATCTTAATTTGTGCTCTGCAGAAGAAAGTCATACACATATGGGATGGCATGAGGGGGAGTAAATGATGAGAGAATTTTCTTTTTTGGGTGAATGATTCCTTTAATAGCGGTGTTTACATTAATATCGCATCAAGCATTTTGACTTAAAAAAGAGCATTTGGTTGTTCACACACGCAGCTGCATTCATCACAGGACACGAGCGCATGGGCAGACATATGCATGTGAGTGTTTGAAAGCAGCCAGCTGAAATCAAACAGCGCGTGGCTATCGAATTTAGTCAGAGCTTGATATTGAGTGGTGCTGACGTAGTGGGCTAAAGCACAAAACTGGTAATCAGGTTGCTGGTTTGATCCCCACAGCCACCACCATTGTGTCCTTGAGCAAGGCACTTAACTCCAGGTTGCTCCAGAGGTAATGTCCCTGTAATAAGTACACTTTAAGTCGCTTTGGATTAAAGTGTCTGCCAAATGCGTAAATGTATACTGATGGTATTTTTTTAGCATCGGTAGCTATTAAATTTAATATTGAACTGAGCAGAGATTTGACAGAATTTTGCTCGGGAATTTTTAATTTCATACAGATTTAAGTTTAATATTGGAGAAAAAGTTGTATCAATTAGAGCAATGTTCTGCCATGACACAAAATATAATATTATATTGGCATGAGAATTATCTACTGAATGTAGTAGATAACAGATAGCAGGGCACTCATTCACTTTGAAGCACACAGCTCACATAGACTACATATATATTTAATTAAATCTCAGCCTTCTGTGGTTTAATAACCTCAATGTGTCACGTAGTGACCTGCAAAAGAGACTTCTCAAAAAGAGGTGAGAAGCTACTGTCAAAAATACACAGAAACCGAAAGGGTTTCCACCAAAATAGAAGCTCAATTTAAATGGAAAAAAATAAATAAAAAAGAATTAAATCACTACTGTATGTAATATCCACTGTAATATTAATACTACTACCAATAATAATTAATTAACTGTATTACATGTAAGCAATTTATCATGTCTGTGATGCTTTGTTGTGCAGCATTTGACAAAAAATAACTCAATGCTGTGTTGTGGATTGTGCTGTGACGATCTCTATAAAAGCACTTCATCTGATTAAATAATGCAATTTTATGTTGAAAATTAATTGTATTAGTTTAATTTATTAAAGTTTGAATGAATTAATGTTTAGACAGATCAAATTTAATTGAACTGTCAAATACGGAATCAAGAGCAAAATAAATGCATAGATCCCGACATATTAACATGCAGGCATACTTCTGTTCATGAAAAAGAACCTGCCCCTTAGACTTGCAAAAGAATACATTTTGAGAGACATCCTTTAAATATTGGTGATTATCTTTTATTTTATTATTTTAAATAGTGGATTTTTGAGTATTTCTCAAAATGTAAGAGCTAAAAATGACAATTTTTTTTCTTGATAATGTCTCTTGATTTACAGTTGCTGAAACCAATAAAGTCAGTAGGTAAGCTCTCTTGGATTTGTTTATTTAGTGATTATTAAAAAAAAAAATACTGTAAAATTTGTGACTGCTAAATATGACTTTTTTGATTATGTCTGTTGAGTAAAAGTTGCTGGAAAATAATAATAATGCTGTCTCACAGTATTGAATTTAAAACTGTAAACAATACAAAAACCCTGCAAAAATAAACAGGTATCAGTATCTGTGAGTACCAAAAATGAAGGATCGTTACTTGTACTTGGTCTCCAAAAAATTGTATTGGGACATCCCAGCTGAAAATGCATGACAATTTGTTCACTAATATGAGCAATTTAAGGGGGAAAAAAGGCAAGAAAGACTTGCCTTTGAGTCTTGCATAGGTGGACAATGCTTTTGAAATGTACGTTTTAAAGGACTGAGCTTTAGGCAGCTCCGAAACATTTATTCAAATCATTTTATAAACAAATGAGGGAAAAAATTAAAAGATGGAACAATTGCATGTTCTCACTGCGTGCAAGGATGAGTTATTCCTCTGCTGAGAATGTCTTGTGCTTTGATATCTCCTTGCAGCAGTACAGGAAGGCCTGGACACATTCATCTACGTCTACGATGTACGTGGCTCGTCGTTCACAATTGTAGCCGAGTTCATTGTCCTGCATTCCATCCACACAACACTTCTTCAGCTCACCAGAGTATTTACCAGCTGAGAAGATATTAGTGTGCAACAATAAGTATGGACAGGAAATAAGAACTGTAGGGGTAAAATATAATAAAAGCTGGAATCTGCAAGTTAGGAACATGTAAGGTTCCTTAAGATTTGTATTTTGCGTGATATTGCAACAGCTTAAATAGAACTGCATCTTTACCAAGTGTAGTGGTGACCTGCAGAAGACTCACGGCTCTCAGTCTTCTCTTAGATGGAGCAGTGCACTCATGTACTACAAAAACATTAAACAATTTCCAGACTTCACCTCTAGGCCTTATTGAAATCTGCTTGGAAACTAGCATCACCAATCTTTAATTAATTCATGTTTAAGAGATTCTGAAGTGCATTCCACAAAGATTTAATATTTGTTTCTTGAAATATGTTTTTTTTTTTTCCTTGATATGTTGTACAGATCAAGGATTACTGTACATTTAAATTCACACTAAAGAAACCATTCAAAAACCTGTTCTGGTGTTGGTGCCTCCTGCACTGTTGGACTCAAACATCAGACCTGCGTCATAGAAAACCCCCATACTGTCCTTTCCACTACCTGCTGTACAGCCAGTGTCATGTTTCTCTATGACGTCCCAGATCTAGAAGTGACATCAGACAGAGACAAATCAACAAAGAGACCATTTAGGTATTAAGGTATTTTTAATTGTTGAACACACAGTATTGTACATTGCAACAGTTAAGAAATTAATTACCTTTGTCTGAGTGAGTCTGTTCTTGTCATTAAGGACATACACACCCTTATCTACAGCCACCAGCCCAACTTTAGCCTCCGGGTCTCCAGTTATTTTCAAGCTGAACTTTTCTCCTGGGCGGTATTGTGTTGGGTCCTTCACCTCTACTTTGAGCTGGGATAAAAAAAATAAAAAAAAGACATTATTTTTGTTCCGTTCAGTAACATTTGTTAGGGGCATGGAAAAGTACTCTAATATTTGCTTATATGATTTATTATGTACTAACATTTAATATATTTTTTTTTAAAATATTTAATATGGAGCCAAGTCCCATGCTTGAGCCCCTCCATTATGGATAGCACACCAAATCTGCACACCTTAACGTGCTCCAAGTCTATCCACAATATTCTCAGCGAGTCTACTGTATTTCGCAAGATGAGCAGAATTTCCGGTTGGCTAGCGGAAGTGCGACTGGTTGGCGTTTTGTGTGTAGCCGGTCTCTGCTTGCTTGCATGTCAAGCGGTTAGATTCTTGCTTTTTAAATATTGTAAGATGTCTTTAAAATTCCCCAGACAATGTGTGCAGTTAATGGTTATCCTAATAATTAAGCAAAACTAAAGTTTTATCTAAAACAGCAATGTTATGATCAGAAACCACTCGCAAAGCGCTCCAGTTCCAGATACTGCTTCTTTCATCGGCTCCCTACAGAAGGACTGACTTCGGAACATCTGTTTGAAAAAGTTTGGAATAATTTGTTTGTGTGCTGTTTGCACTTTATTGGCAAGAAGTCAACAGCGGGGATTACTTATATTATCCACCGTTACAGTCCGGCTACGATAGACGTCCAGAAACTAAGTGCAATGATTTACATAAACGATTGCATTTTTGTGCTTCTGGTGTGTGTACATGTGCTGAAAGTTCATTAGACATTTTGAGAGTTTGTTCATTTCTATTCAGCATTGGCCTTTTTATTGGCATTATTACTGAATATAAAAAGGAACTGTGTTTTATCTGAACTGTCTGTGAGCAGAGATGATGTTTTCAACTGTTTTCATGCTGTGATGCTAAATGGATAAATTCTACAATGCAAGACCATAATTATTAGATGAGACATGTACAGTAGTGAGATGTTTTATTACATTTAAAATTAATTGTATTATGATTTTCCTCTTTTCTGCATTTGTCCTGCCTGCAATTCACTTTCTTTTGAGTGTCTTTGCAGAATGTGCATATCTTCGCTTAAGGGGCAAAGGTGATTTGAAAAACAGTGTGGACATTAGGTAGCCTACCAATTAATTTTTTTTGTACAGTGCTTTTATTAATACATACTGTTTTATAGTTGCTTTACAAAGAACATTGAACTATTGTGCGCAATTCAATCAACACTGAAACATTTGATGTATGTTATAGCATTTAGATATGGAGATTAAGTATGTAAACTGACCATTATAAAGCTAGATTGAGCATACTACACAGTCATCTCCCACAAAATAATTATATTTTATCTGAAAAACGGTCCTGTAATACACGAGCATCCTGCTGTCTGGACCTCCCCTGTTTCTGATGTAAGTACATAATCTCAGTACAACAAGCTTTTCAGATTCTGACGACTCAATATATGCTTTAAAATAATCATAATTATCTACAGTTCTCAAAATATATCCAGCTTTACAGCTGTGAAGGCGCTAATAAGCTACATATCTTTTCAGGTTAATCTGCTCAGGTACTTCCATCGATGGATAAAGACTCGACAAAATAACTAAAATGCTTCTATATTTGCAATATTTGGCCTTCATCCTGAAACCCATAATCATTATCAGATGGGTGAGGAAGAACAATATCACCTCGCTATAATTCTGTGATCATTTGTTCTCAAGTTTCTGTAATTTTTAATGCTGCGTTAGTACATAATAGCGATTGTTTATGCTTAACAGGAAGTTCCGCCCACATTGAGCCCGCAAAGAGTCATGGGACTCTGGAATTTGGTGGATATGAACCAGCGAACTGTAAGTAAGCCATTCATAGGATAATTGTCTTGAAAACAGTAAACACTATGTCTTTGTGGCATTATAAATTATGACGCAACGTATCAAACCCGACACAACAATATCGACCAGTGCTGTGAGTTTGGGGCGGGACTACATGTTTGTTTGTTTAACAGCAGACAAGGGGCATATTCAAAAGGCTGTCTGAAAACAATATTTACTTTTTCCAATTCCGTTCCATGGCGATAGTGGCACAGACAAAAAAAAAAAAACACTTCAGCTTTAATAAAATATAGGAAATGCATGTTACTGATATTTTTATTTCAAAGTACATGTACCATTCATTAAACAGTGTATTACTTACCAGTAGCCATAAACAACTGCAGATAAATTATGTGTGCTACTTTCATTACATTAAGAATTTTATCGGATTCATGCATATACACGCACAATGAGGAATTCCTTGTGTATTTTGAACATGTTGAATAAACCTTATGCCTCCTAATGGTTGACCAACCTTTCCCATGCACGTATCCTTCACATCAACCCAGACTGAGTCAGACACCACCTCAGAGCCCACATGGTAATAAGCCACAAAGCGGAAGGAGGGCAGCATGTCTTTGGTTACAAGTTGAGACAGAGATACTAGTACTTGTCCTGTCTTTTGAAACCTGTGTGCTTGCACAATCTGCCCTTTACTTAAGATCTGGGAAAAAAACAAAAAAAAAAAACAGGAGGGGCGAAGTGCATATAAACAGCCAACGTACATTCATTTACAATAAAAACACTTTTAATGAACACTACTCTACAACTACTTTGAGAAGCTTGCAGCTTGACAAGCTAGTGTCAATTTAAAGCAGTTAATTTAGTCAAGCTGTAATTTTGAAATAGTTAGTTACACTATAAGAACAAAACGTAAACTACATTGAAATTATTTAAAGTGTGCTCCTCACCAAATAGGTCAAATCCTGCTTAAATACTCGCGGTCTTCTTCCCAGGCTCAGCATGACTTTCATTTGATCACCAATCTGAAGCTCTTCAGCATTAATGCCAATGTGAAGGTAGTTGTTGGAGCCACCTTTGGACTTGTAGGCTTGAGCTGTCATCTTCTTCACTGCCTGCTGCTCATCTTTTAATTGAGGATCCTTAGTCTTTACCTGAAAATAATAATAATAATAATAGTAGTAATAATAATAATAATAATTATATATATATATATGTTTGGTATACATTTACACTTGGTTTGTCAAATGATTAAAGTATTTAATTTAAATAATTACATGATAATTCCATTAATTATTCAAATACAATAGTTTAATATATAATGATTATATAATTATAAATATAATTTTGTGGCAGACGAGTAAATCATTGATAAAACAATACAAAAAGTGGCTTTAAAATCAAATCAAAATCAAATCACTTTCATTGTCACACAACCATATACACAAGTGCAATAGTGTGTGAAATTCTTGGGTGCAGTTCCGAGCAACATAGCAGTCGTGACAGTGATGAGACATATACCAATTTACAATAAACATCAAATTTACACAACACAATTTAAAGTCTAATATAACATACACTGTACAGTATACAATACACACAATATAGATACACAATATTCAATAAAAAAGTAAGTATAGTATATATAGAATGTACAGTATTGTACTGTATTGACATTCAGGCTGTCGGTTGATAGTCAGTTGTACTTATAATAATATAATTTATGACAGGCCGGTGTGAGATATAAGAGTAATAAGAGTAATAAAGTGCAGTGCTGATGTATTTTGATCGTGGGAGATCAAGAGTTCAGAAGTCTGATTGCTTGGGGGAAGAAGCTATCATGGAGTCGGCTGGTGCGGGTCCTGATGCTGCGATACCACCTGCCTGATGGTAGCAGTGAGAACAGCCCATGGCCCAGGTGGCTGGAGTCTCTGATGATCCTCCGAGCTTTTTTCACACACCGCCTGATATATATGTCCTGGAGGGAGGGAAGCTCACCTCTGATGATGTGTCTGGCAGTTCGCACCACCCTTTGCAGTGCTTTGCGGTTGTGGGCTGTGCTATTGCCGTACCAGGCGGAGATGCAGCCAGTCAGGATGCTCTCTACAGTGCAGGTGTATAACCGTGTGAGGATGTGGCGGTTCATTCCAAAGTTCCTCAGCCGTCTCAGGAAGAAGAGGCGCTGATGAGCCTTCTTCACAACGACTTCAGTGTGGATGGACCATGTGAGTTCCTCAGTGATGTGGACACTTTAAAAAGCAATATATAGTTTATTTCCATAATATTGAAAATAACCCTATCATTTGACTACAGTCCACAATAATCCAGTTTGCAGTTGAATTATTATTATTATAAGGGTTTTTCTTAGGACACGTCAATATACACATGCGTCAGACGGACGCTTTTGGAGCATCTCACTTTGGTTGCATTATGTCACACAGTGCTTTTAGGTCGCTGCGTCAAGTTAAATGTAGTTTGAAACTTAGAAAAACATACCTTGAGAGCTCTGCATTCAGAATTGCGCCAGCTGTGTTTGAAGAAATCCTGAGTGCGGTTTGTTCTCTGTATAGGCTGCGCGTTGCCTATATAGCTGGAGTTCCCTATCTGTCACTCACTCGACGTTGGTGTCGATGTAGTGACACTAGGGGTCACTCTTGGGAGCCCGAGACACCTCTGGTCTTTGATAAAAGGCCAATGAAAATTGGCGAGTGGTATTTGCATGCCACTCCCCCAAACATACGGGTATAAAAGGAGCTGGTATGCAACCACTCATTCAGATTTTCTCTTCGGAGCCGAACGGTCATGCTCATCGAGCTGAATAGCACTGTTCATTCACCTCTGCTGGATCTGACGGCGCATTTCAGCGGCTTCTCCCTCCTCTGCACTGGTGCACTGCAGAGAACGCCCCTGGGCGCTTCGGCAGAAAAACTAGAGAGTATATTTTCTGAAAGAGCATTTTTCCCCTCTAAAAGAGTATATATTTCTCTAAAAGAGCGCACACACGGAACGTCTTTTTAAAGACGCGTCTTTTTAAAGATGCCTTTCCGTTCGTGTGTTATTCCTGGTTGCGGTCGATTTCTCTCAACTTCGGATGGTCATGATCGCTGTCTTTCGTGTCTGGGCGCGACCCACACGGAGGCAGCGTTTATGAATGGCTCATGTTCTCACTGCAAGAACATGACCATGGCAACGTTGCGGTCGCGGCTTGCTTTTGTAAGAAAGCAAGCCACCCCAGCGGCTCCCCGCCTTGGTCCTCCTACCTACGGGTTTGAGGTCAGCGCGGCTGGCGCTGGGGGCTATTTGGGGACCTCAATGGGATCGCCTCCGCCGGGTTCCCCCCCGCGGACCTCCCATTCCCCAGCACGCTCGTCTGCCCCAATCGGGCTTCCGGATGAGTTCGCCGGCTCGTCGCACGGCGAGTCTGGCTTCTCGTTCGAGGCCCGCGAAGATGATGAGCTTTCGAGCGCAGCGTCGGAGAGCGGGCTTGTCCAGTCGGACGCAGAAGCCTCAGCTGGGCTTCCCCTTCGGGGACGGTCGCCCAGTTACAGGCCGACGCCGAAATGACGGACATGCTTTCCCGGGCGGCCGCGAGCGTCGGGCTAGAGTGGAACCCTCCGCTCTCCCCTGAACCCTCGCGGCTTGATGATTGGTTTCTGGGCTCGCGGCGCCGCTCAGACCGGCCGCGCCCCGCTCCAGTGCCATTCTTCCCGGAGGTGCATGAGGAGCTGACGAAGTCGTGGGAGGCACCTTTTACTGCCCGAACCCGGCTCCACAGTTCCCCCGCTCTCACTACCCTCGATGGCGGGGCGGCCAGGGGCTATACGGCGATTCCCCCGGTGGATAAGGCGCTCGCAGTGCACTTATGCCCGCAGAGCGCCGCCACCTGGCGTGGACGCCCTAAGCTCCCCTCCAAGCCCTGTAGGCTCACGTCGTCCCTGACGGCCAAGGCCTACAGCGCTGCTGGACAAGCTGCCTCTGCCCTGCACGCCATGGCTCTCCTGCAGGTCCACCAAGCCAAGGCACTGAAAGAACTGCATGAGGGTAGTTCCGCCCCAGATTTGATGCAGGAACTGCGCTCGGCGACCGACCTCGCCCTCCGGGCGACGAAGGTCACAGCGCGGTCTCTTGGGCGGACGATGGCCACACTAGTGGTCCAGGAGCGCCACCTGTGGCTCAACCTGGTCGAGATGGGCGAGGCCGACAAGACACGGTTCATTGCTGCCCCCATTTCCCAGGCGGGCCTATTTGGCGACATCGTTGAGGACTTTGCCCAGCAGTTCTCGACGGTAAAGCAGCAGACGGAGGCAATCCAGCACATCCTGCCCCGGCGCGGCTCAAGACCCCGCACCCCGTCTGCTCGTCGCCAAGGGCGTCCCCCTGCGGTGACTGCACCGGCTCCGCCGCAGCCCGCCCCTCCGGCCCGGCCCCGGCGTGGAGCCCACCGCAGGAAGCCGACGCCACCCGTCTCTCAGCCGGCACCGAAGAACCCACGGAGGTCTTCGAGGCGCCCCTGAGACGGACAACCCAGGGACGAGGGAACCCACTCACCTGGAGCTGGTAGAAAGACCACTCCATCCCCCGGTGGAGGGCCGGGTGGAAAATCTTTTGTTGCCTTTTCGTTTGATTTCGCCGTACGCCCAAGTGGCTGCGGTACCCAACAGTTCAACAAAAGAGCGGCTTCCTTCCTCCCTGGGTCACATACCCGCTGTGTACGGTCGTCACCACGACTACCGTCCACGGGCTTTATCTTGCAGGATTGGCGCTCCAGCGGTGCCCTTTTCGCCCCTGAGCGCCCAGCTGTGGCACAAATCCACCCCCGATGTGACAGCCTCCACGGGTCGCGAGGACAGGCCTCTTCCTCCCCCGTCCCAGGCTGTTCCGGGGGTGGTCACAAGGAGCCAGGTAAGTGCTTTGATGTCCCTAGACTCAGCACGGCCACGACGTGCTGTGGCACCTCGCGCTCCACCCCGCCGCGAGGCCCCACCTGCCGGTACGTCCGACGATGTTGTCCCCTTGGTTCCCCTCGCACAGAATTTGGACGCATGGCTTGCACTTCCCAATCCGTCGCGGTGGTTGATCCGGACCGTCCGACTCGGCTACGTGATTCAGTTCGCCAGGCGCCCGCCCAGGTTCAGCGGTACTCACTTCACCTTCGTCAAGGGCGAAAACGCTGTTACTCTGCGCGCGGAAATCGCTACCCTCCTACGAAAGGGCGCGATAGAACCTGTCCCTCCAGCTGAGGTGAAGAAAGGGTTTTACAGCCCCTACTTCATCGTACCGAAGAAAGGCGGTGGGTTGCGGCCAATCTTGGACCTGCGAGTACTGAACCGGGCTTTACACAGACTCCCGTTCAAGATGCTGACGCAAAGACGCATTTTAGCGAGCGTCCGGCATCAGGATTGGTTCGCGGCGGTAGACCTGAAGGACGCGTACTTTCACATCTCGATCCTTCCTCGACACAGACCCTTCCTGCGGTTCGCGTTCGAGGGTCGGGCGTATCAGTACAAAGTCCTCCCTTTCGGCCTGTCCCTGTCTCCTCGCGTCTTTACGAAGATCGCAGAGGCTGCCCTTGCCCCGTTAAGGGAGGTAGGCATTCGCATTCTCAATTATCTCGACGACTGGCTAATCTTAGCTCACTCTCGAGACGTGTTATGCGCACACAGGGACCTGGTGCTCTCGCACCTCAGCCGACTAGGGCTTCGGGTCAACTGGGAAAAGAGCAAGCTCCTCCCGGTTCAGAGCATCTCTTTTCTCGGTTTGGAGTTGGACTCAGTCTCTCTGACGGCGCGCCTTACGAACGAGCGCGCCCAGTCGGTGCTGGCCTGTTTGAAGGCGTTCAAACAGAAAACAGCGGTTCCACTGAAACTTTTTCAGAGGCTCCTGGGGCATATGGCATCCTCGGCGGTGGCCACCCCGCTCGGGTTGATGCATATGAGGCCGCTTCAGCACTGGCTCCAGACTCGAGTCCCGAGACGGGCATGGCACCACGGGACACACCGCGTGGCCATTACACCGGTCTGTCACCGTCTTTTCAGCCCTTGGACCGACCTCTCGTTTCTACGAGCAGGTGTTCCTCTAGAACTGGTCTCCAGGCGCATCGTGGTCACGACAGACGCCTCCAAGACGGGCTGGGGCGCTGTTTGCAACGGGCACGCAGCCACCGGCCTCTGGACGGGTCCGCGGCTGCGTTGGCACATCAACTGCCTCGAGTTACTGGCAATTCTGCTCGCCCTGCGGAGGTTCCGGCCGTTGATCCAGGGCAAGCACGTGCTAGTTCGGACAGACAGCACGGCAGCGGTAGCATATGTCAACCGCCAAGGCGGTCTGCGCTCCCGCTGTATGTCACAACTCGCCCGCCGTCTCCTCCTCCGGAGTCAGCAGCACCTCAAGTCGCTGCGAGCCACTCATATCCCGGGCAACCTCAACGTTACAGCGGACGCGCTGTCACGGCAGGTTCCCCGCAGGGGAGAGTGGAGACTCCACCCCCAGGTGGTCCAGCTGATTTGGAGTCGATTCGGTCGGGCTCAGGTGGACCTGTTCGCCTCCCAAGAATCCTCCCACTGCCCGCTCTGGTACGCCCTCACCAAGGCTCCTCTCGGCATAGACGCATTGGCACACAGCTGGCCCCCTGGCATTCGCAAATACGCATTTCCCCCAGTGAGCCTACTTGCACAGACACTGTGCAAGGTCAGGGAGGACGAAGAGCAGGTCATCCTGGTAGCGCCCTACTGGCCCACCCAGACATGGTTCTCGGACCTCACGCTCCTCGCGACAGCTCCCCCTGGCAAATTCCCCTGAGGAAGGACCTTCTTTTTCAGGGACGGGGCACCCTCTGGCACCCGCGCCCAGACCTCTGGAATCTCCATGTCTGGCCCCTGGACGGGACGCGGAAGACCTAGGTGGCCTACCACCCGCGGTGGTAGACACGATCACTCAGGCTAGGGCCCCCTCTACGAGGCGCCTGTATGCCTTGAAGTGGTCTCTGTTCGCTAAGTGGTGTTCTTCTCGACACGAAGACCCCCAGAGATGCGCAGTCGGATCAGTGCTTTCCTTCCTGCAGGAGAGGTTGGAAGGGAGGCTGTCCCCTTCCACCTTGAAGGTGTACGTTGCTGCCATAGCAGCACACCACGACGCAGTTGAGGGTAAGTCCTTAGGGAAGCACGATCTGATCATCAGGTTCCTAAGAGGCGCTAGGAGGCTGAATCCCTCCAGACCGCTCTTCGTTCCCTCATGGGACCTCTCCGTAGTTCTTCAGGGCCTACAGAGAGCCCCCTTTGAGCCTTTGCAGTCAGTCGAGCTGAAGGCACTCTCCCTGAAGACTGCCCTCCTGACTGCGCTCACTTCCATCAGGAGGGTAGGTGACCTGCAAGCGTTCTCTATCAGCGAAACGTGCCTAGAGTTCGGTCTGGGTTATTCTCACGTGATCCTGAGACCCCGACCGGGCTATGTGCCCAAGGTTCCCACCACTCCTTTTAGGGACCAGGTGGTGAACCTGCAAGCGCTGCCCCAGGAGGAGGCAGACCCAGCCCTGGCGTTGCTGTGTCCGGTGCGTGCTTTGCGCATCTATTTGGATCGCACGCAGAGCTTTAGACTCTCTGAGCAGCTCTTTGTCTGCTTCGGTGCACAGCGGAAAGGAAGCGCTGTCTCCAAGCAGAGGATCGCCCACTGGCTTGTTGATGCCATATCTATGGCATATCTCGCCCAAGACATGCCGCCCCCGGTAGGGCTACGGGCCCATTCTACCAGGGGTGTAGCGGCTTCTTGGGCTCTGGCCAGAGGTGCCTCTCTAACAGACATTTGTAGAGCAGCGGGCTGGGCAACACCCAACACCTTTGCAAGGTTCTACAACCTCCGGGTGGAACCGGTTTCGTCCCAGGTAGTGGCACGCAACACAAGTGGATAAGCCCGGGATAGCTGGCCGGGTGTATCACTTGCACATAGCGCCTCCCACCTCCTTTTGAGCTGAAGACGTGCGCTGTTAATTCCCAGTAGTGTTCACAAAAGTTGTTTCCTGGTTGATTTCCTCCGAGCCCTGTGCTGGGGTAGGTGCTCCGCATGTGGCGGTTCCCTGTAAGGCTAACCCCATGCGATCTATATCTTCCGCTAGCTCGTTTCCCTGCTGGCAAACGGCGTCTTCCTTGGGCAGAGTCCCTCTGCCCCAGTCTCCATGTTGTAGTACCTCCTCCCCCATTGGGCAGGATCTACCTTGAAGGCTCTCCACATGGTTGGAAAGACCATGTGATGTATTCTTCCACTTAAATATCCCCCCCTCTTGGGGCGAGGTGTGGTCTCCGCAGTGTCCTCCCCTTGGGAGGGACACCCCCCGACTAGACCTGGCGGCCCAGTCGGATAATCCCCCTTCTTTTTTAGGGAGTGGAAAAAGAGAAGGGGAAAAGAGGCCACGACTGGGTTAAGCCCGTCTCTATCTTTGGGTAGTCGACTTGTCCCCAAGTAGGGCCGTTCGACACTCATAACTGTGTTGGGGGAGGTTACGTGTCGACCTGGTGCGCTGGCTATGAGGCACACAGCAAGTCTGCCCACCACACACCGCCAGTTCACGTAACACAGTTCAGCCTTGTGGCGTTTTGTATAGGGACCCCTAGTGTCACTACATCGACACCAACGTCGAGTGAGTGACAGATAGGGAACGTCATGGTTACTGGTGTAACCTCCGTTCCCTGATGGAGGGAACGAGACGTTGGTCCCTCCTGCCACAACGCTGAACTACCCGCTGAAATGGCCGGACCTTATATCGGCTCCTCAGCGTAAAACCTGAATGAGTGGTTGCATACCAGCTCCTTTTATACCCGTATGTTCGGGGGAGTGGCATGCAAATACCACTCGCCAATTTTCATTGGCCTTTTTTCAAAGACCAGAGGTGTCTCGGGCTCCCAAGAGTGACCCCTAGTGTCACTACATCGACACCAACGTCTCGTTCCCTCCATCAGGGAACGGAGGTTACACCAGTAACCATGACGTTTCGCTTACTGCCCCCAGCTGAAAACAGGTGGTTCTTCAAGGTTGAATTGCTCCGCTGTTAGGTATAGACCATATTACGTATGGTCCGGCGACATGGTTAACTGTGTTCATTTTACTACAATTAATTTTTTTAAATAATCATTCGCACTGAATTATCGTGTTAAATCGACAGCCCTAATTTAGACACATGCTACACTGTCAGGGTTGAGAGGGTTACTTTTCAAATGTAATCCGTTACAAATACATATTACTTAGTAAAAAATGTATTCAGTAACTTAATCCAGTTACCACAATAGGAAAGTAATGTAATCAGATTACTTTTTGTTACTTTTTGATTACCTCAAGATGGCATATGTGAATAAAGTCAAGAGAAAAGCAATATTTTCTCCAAGACTATTAATTATGCCTTCTGAATGCAAACAAACCATATTTGAATAATGTTATGAGTGATGTAGCTATTATTATGTACAGTATAAGAAAAAAAAAAAAAAAAAACATGAAAAACAGGCACACTGCCTCCTTAATAGGAAAACAGAATGTGTTCAAATATAGAACAACTCCGCATTTTTAACCAAATCAGGTGATCTGTTACAGAAAATAGTTTATTTTCTCATCAAGCAAATACAGTTAGAACAGATGCACTGAATTATGTCTTGTAAAACACTACAAAGCTGAATTTTGTCATGTATTGCAGTTAGCATGTAGACTAATTGACACTGACCATTCATGAACCTCCGACTGCAATAGGTAGATCTTCTTTATCACCATCATCATCATTATTATTATTATTAATGCAGTGCCTCCAGTGTCTGTCCTCTGCTTGCTCATGATCCACAGTCAAACATCATCAGCTAACATTTATGGGTGATTCTGTTTATGTTTAAAGAGGATTTGAATGAAGAAAAAATAAAATAAAAAATCTTGTTTTAAAGAATAGATAAAAATAAATCTAAACCTTTTTAGTGTCTTGATTTATTTAATCCTAATTTCTATGAGTTTTCAACTTTTGAACTTCTTAATGATACATTTATAATAAGAATCAACATCAGATAAATTATACATTGCACTTTTCCCCTAAGAACTTAATTACATTTTCAATTCATTTGGTATTCATGTGTACAATTTGGATTTTTTTCAACAAAGAAAAAAAAGAAATGCTGTCCCAATTACAGTTGTCACTGCAGCATGGACTCATTTCAGAGAACAATTTTAGAGTTTCAACTGAAGTTAGAATGGAAATGAGAAGTCACACTAAAGTTTTGACACACTAAAGTTTTGGTGTCCGGTGTAGCGGAATACTGGCTGTTCGCCAGGGGGAGTGGTCATTTCTCTGCTTCTATTCCTGTTCCAGCGAAAACAATCAAAAGGTGGTCTGATGGCGAAATTAGGGAACACTTATGATTATTTTTAGCTATCCTAGCTAACATGATTTACGCATGGGTCTTGCCTTCAAATGCTTCTGTAAATTATGTATCGGATCCTTGGAAAAACACTGCATCTTCACAGCTGGAAGGTATAAATTGCACTGAACTGTAATATTGTTTCCCTTTTCTTCATTGAAGTAACAAGAATGTTGGAAGTTCCACAAAAATTATAATATTTCTCCAGTGGCCATTGCGATGAAACAGCTCTTTTAATGGTTTGACGTGTTTTGTTTATTTTTTATATATATTGCAAATTTTAATCCTGCTAGTAATTCCAATTTTTACCAAATGCAACTGTAATCTGAATACGTTGAGTTTTTATGTAACTGTAATGGATTACAGTTACACGTTTTTTGTGTCCTGATTAAAAGTATTCCGTTACTCCCCAAGCCTGTACACTGTACACAAACAACCCTAAACGAATAGTTCAGTATTTGAATCCTCTCCCACTATTCCACAATGAAGCTGACTGAACATCAGTGCAGTTGAGATGCCAGGTCTTACAGTGATCTCCAGTGTCGAAGATCCTTCCTGAGAATTGATGGTAGCCTTCGCAATGCCATTGGCTTTGGTTAGACCACTGACCGCTCCAAAGTTGACCTCCACTTTCACATTTTCAGCAGGTGTCTGGTCAGGATTTGTAACATAGACCTTTTGGAAAAACCCAGACCACAAGAACAAAAAAAACAAAACAAGAAACATTAAAACAACAGCATAATGTAATTTAGCTCACTGGATTCAACGAATTAATAATCCACAATTTTATTATCCACGTTAAACTGGTTACCATTATAGCATTCAGGATTTTTTTACTTATAGTCTATGTTTCATACCGAGATATCAAAGGGCATGCCAGGTTTGAAGTATTGTGGCGTTCTTTTGAAGTGGATGGTGTACGGTGATGTCACAATCTGAATACCTCTCCTGTGAGCTTCTACCATTTCACTGCCTGAAAACACAAGCATCAATCAATTCCTGAGACTTGAAGGAGTGCTCCCAAGTGAACAACTTCCAATTTTTCATCCCTAGGATTATTCTAGATTACTATTAGTAGTATTATACTCTTCAATCTTTCAGTCTTCAGGTAAAAATGGGATTTATGTGAGTGTAGTGTTACTGTGTATCAATGACTTGTATGTTGTTTTGTTTATTTCCAATAAATCATGGAGCAATATGCATTGCATCTTTAAGAATAGCTCAATGCAGAGCAGTAAGCAAATAGTTTTGTGAATAGAGGTAGCACAAAGGAATTTTATATTCATTTAACATGCACAGACAGCGAGCTTGCTAGTGTCCACCTTATGATGAGCAATCTTTAAATGTGTCAGTATCACCTACATATCTATGAGTTTTCTAATAGGAAGTGACCAGACATATAGACTCAGTTCTGTTTGGCTCTCACCAGTTTCTGTTAAAACACTGACTGAAATGTAAATAGATTTCCCGACAAGCTGGTTGATGTCTGGGAAGGTTCCTTTGATCATTTGGCTTGTCAGTTCCGCTTTTCCTTCTCCACCATAAATCTACAGACAGACAAAAAGTCACATCAGATCTCAATCCATGTAGTTTAGCTTTGAAATACCTAAGCTGGTAATGCTAGAGAGCTAATATCAGTGATTTAAAGCAGTTGCATGTATATCTGACGTACGTGGGAGAGATGGAACTGACTGTGAGTTATTGAGAGATGGCTGTTGTGTAAAAAAAATGAACATTTCGCCGGAAAAGGGCATAAAGGATTAGTTCACCCAAAACTGAAAATTCTCTCATCATTTACTCACCCTCATGCTATCCCAGATGTGCATGACTTTCTTCTGCAGAACACAATCAAAGATTTTTCGAAGAATATTTCAGCTCTGTAGCTCCATAAAATGCAAGTGAATGGGCGCCAAAATTCTGAAGCTCTAAAAAGCAGTTATAGCCACCATAAACGTAATCCATATGACTCCAGTGTATTAATGAATGTCTTCTGAAGCGAAGCTCTAGGTGTGTTTAAGAAATCGATCAATATTTAAAACATTTTTTACAAAAAATTCACATGGGTCGAGGTCTCAAGCACGTTGGCAAGTTCATGAAATAACTGATGCGTGAAATCCGAAAAAAACAAAAAACCGGAAGTGCAGTGTTGTTTACAACACAGGAGCATAGAGAATCATATGTCAACTGCGGCGCCATTTTGGAATGGTGAACAAGGAGAGCTGTTTGAATCGGTTTGAATGCAAGTGAGTGAGTGGACAAGATGCCTCAGACCGAGTTACCACTGCATAAACTCCTTTTGTGTGGTAACAGTATTGCAGCCCATAGAAAAAGCTGCTAATAAGGGATCTACATATGAATCTCTATGCAGAGGTATCTTTTGCGAGAGGCAGCTTGAACTTCACCCTTGTCAACATACAAACCTCAAGCTGTCCGGAAGTGAACATTTTTAGTAAAAAATAATAAAAAATACTGATCTATTTCTTACACCTTCTGCTTTGCTTCAGAAGACATTAATTAATCCACTGGAATCGCATGGATTATTTTTATGATGGCTATATGTGCCTTTTGGAGCTTCAGAAAGTTGGTACCCATTCACTTGCATTGTATGGACCTACAGAGCTGAGATATTCTTCTAAAAATCTTCATTTGTGTTCTGCAGAAGAAAGAAAGTCATACACATCTGGGATGGCATGAGGGTGAGTAAATGATGAGAGAATGTACAGTTTTGGGTGAATTATCCCTTTAAATTGTTTTCTTTTTGTCTCCAGGAGGGGACTCAGAAGTGTCAGATGTAAATATTTGTGATGGACATGTAGAGTAATTTTGTAGTAGAGTAATCTAACACATAAAAAACAAATATTCCTTTAACAATGTCATGTATCCACAGCACCAATCTAAATTTTTTAGTAGTAACAGCAAGATTAAGGTGAGAGAATCAGTTTCTTTGTTGCCTATGGCAGGCAAAAGCACAAAGTTAAGCCGAATGCAGTATTCGAGCAGTGTTTTTACTAGTCAAATATTTAAAGGTGAATGAGTACTCGATTATTCGATTACTCATGCACATTCCTAGTAGAAATAGGCACTTCTTGTCTTGGCATATATAAGATAAAGATTTTGTAGACAAACTCTGTTCGGGAAGTGCTTTATATTAGTATCTATGTACAGTAAAATGTGACTTTTGTAAAGTGTATTTTCTCATGCACCATTACACTAAACTCTCAAAAGTCCTGCGCTCAAGTAAGTGCACAGTGAAGGTGTTTTCAGTCTGGTACTTTACATGAGCATAACTCAACTTTTAAAACACAGATCTGTCAAAACTCTGTGATACTCACCTGAACCCTTCGCAGAGAGCCAGCAATGCTTATTTTTCTCTCGTTGTCTATCACACCAAACACCACAAATGCACCTCCATTCACATTTTTACCAAACAAGTACCTAATAAAAAAAAAACAATTATCATGTATAATGTCAAACATTTACGAATACTCTTGTGATAATCAAATCACTATACAATGTTGTGGATACTTTACACCATTAAAATATATCTAATATATTGTATACCAGAAAAAACATACTAGGAAAAAAACAAAAAACAAAATCAGACAGCATTCAGTTTGTCATACTTAGCAGTTATGTCTACTTTTAGAGAGTCCTCATTGACATAGAAGAATGGTTTGCTTGGATTTAAGGTAACTTTAAAGCTGGGCAGTGCTGCAAAAAAAACAATAAATAAATAAATAAATAAATAAAAACAGTTCAGCAATTCCTGTTCTTTAATTTTCACACAATGTTACCAATATAATCATTTGTTTTCAAGAGGAGGGAAGAACATTACCATAATCCTTGACTTCAAATTCAGCAGTGAAGTTCTTTTGGGCAGTATTTGTGTACATTGCTGTCAACTTCCAAATCCCAGAGCTTCAAAAGATGACCAGTAAATTGTAAGCCATATTAAATGAACAACCAAATACAGTAAAAGTAGATTTAGATTTAGTAAACAGTAGGGGTGTGCAGCAAAGCTATTATCTATATTTGTATCTGTATCTGTTCATACGACAACATTATCTGTATCTGTCTCTGTATTTGGATAGTACCGCGTGTAGGCAGGGCTTAAACCGTAAGTGTGCCAAAACTAAATGAAACTCCCATTTTTAAGCATTAATCTTACATTTATAGTTTCTAATAATAAAATATGCCTTTTCATAATAATAGCCTAATAATAATAATAATAATAATAATAATAATAATTATTATTATTATTATTTTTTTTTTAAATATTATTTTACTCTTTTTATTTTTATTTTTTTTGTCTTACCAGATGAAGCTGAATATGTAGGCTACATTAACGGCTACATTAACTGTGGAATATGTTGTTAACTTTGGTTTCTCCTAGTATTTCAGATATTAATATCTGCATGAAATTTCTGTTTGTCTGTTCATGTATAACAATTGTTTATGGTGGCAAGGGGTGGCAAGCAAAATGTGAAATGTCAAGCATTGAATAATAAATACAAATTGCAACATTAAAAGAAATGAAAATAAAATCAATATAGCCTACAAACATGTCCCGTAAGTCTATCAGGAATTTCTATGATATGACACCAATATTTAGAGCATTTTAACGGATTTTAAGACGGATAGACGAGCTCCAACATGAAATCATCGCTTCAGGTCAGGTTTAGGCTGTAAATAAGTACATGGGAATCACAGGTGAATCATGTGATACATTAACATAGAGAAGCTTCAAGAAGTGGAAAGTGTACATGATGTCGTATCTTAATGTTACACTTGATAAGTTTAAAGAAAATTAAAGAAAAAAGCCCTGCACCATGGTACAATGATCACACTCATGCTCTCAAGAGAGCAGCTCGGAAAATGGAGCGCAAGTGGAAGAATACAAAATTAGAGGTATTTCGCAGTTCATGGAAGGATAGTGTCTGTAGCTACAGACAGGCACTAAAAGCTGCCAGGTCAGCATATTTTAGCAAACTCATAGAAAATAACCACAACAATCCTAGGTGTTTATTCAGTACTGTGGCTAAATTGGTTAGGAATAAAACCTCAACAGAACCAGATATTCCGTCGCAGCACAATAGTAATAACTTCATGAATTTCTTTACTGATAAAATTGAAATAATCAGAAATAAAATTGGAATTATGCAATCATCTGTCACAGTACCTCAGAAAACAGTGTCTCATAATTTTCCTCACACGCACCTTCAATCCTTTGCTGTCATAGGTCATGAAGAGCTAACAAAATTTATCAAAACATCAAAAGCCACAACATGGATGTTAGATCCAATACCATCCCTGTAATCTCAGAACCTCTTCTTAATATTAATAACTCCTCACTATCCTTAGGACATGTCCCAAGAAACTTTAAAATGACAGTTATCAAACCGCTTATTAAGAAGCCACAACTTGATCCTGGTGAACTGGCTAATTATAGACTGATTTCAAATCTCCCGTTTATGTCGAAAATACTAGAAAAGGTAGTATCCTCCCAAATATGTTCATTTCTACAGAGAAATAGTATATATGAACAATTTCAGTCAGGATTTAGGCCCCATCATAATACAGAGACTGCACTTATCAGAGTTACAACTTACTTGCTCTTATCATCTGATCGCGGCTGCATTTCACTTCTAGTGCTTTTAGATCTTAGTGCTGCATTCGACATGATAGATCAAGACATTCTCTTGAATAGGCTAGAGAATTATGTTGGCATTTGTAGAGTTGCATTAGCATGGTTTAGGTGCTATTTAGCAGACCGCTACCACTTTGTCTGTGTAAATGAGGAATTGTCAAACCAAACAAAAGTAAAGTATGGAGTGCCACAAGGATCAGTTTTAGGGCCTCTGCTTTTCTCCCTGTATATGCTTCCCCTGGGAGATATTATCAGGAATCGTGGAATAAGTTTCCACTGTTATGCCGACGATACCCAACTTTATAATTCTTCAAAACCTGATGAGATTTCACAATTCTCCAAATTAGCAGAGTGTATCAATGAAATAAAAGATTGGATGGTCAGAAATTTCCTTCTACTCAATTCCGACAAAACATAGGTACTAATTATTGGACCAAAAACCTCTAAAAATAAGCCGCTAAAATATCATTTGACTCTCGATAAATATACTGTTACATCGTCTTCAACAGCGAAGAACTTAGGTGTTATATTTGAAACCAATCTGTCCTTTAAAAATCTAATTACCAATGTTTGTAGAACAGCATTCTTCCACCTAAGAAATATTGCTAAATTACGACACATGCTTTCTGTTGCTGATACCGAAAAAACTAATTCATGCGTTCATGACCTCAAGACTAGATTATTGTAATGCATTACTGGGAGGATGTCCAGCAAGATCAATAAATAAACTTCAATTGGTTCAAAATGCAGCAGCCAGAGTGCTGACTAGAACCAAGAAATATGATCATATTAGCCCCATTTTATCATCGTTACATTGGCTACCTTTTAAATGTAGTATAAATTTTACAATTCCGTTAACTACGTACAAAGCTTTGAATGGTCTAGCTCCGCAGTACTTAAGTGACCTTCTACCATGCTATATTCCATCATGTTCATTATGATCGCAAAATTCTGGCCTGTTAATAGTTCCTAGAATATCAAAATCCACAAAAGGAGGCAGATCCTTTTCATATTTGGCTCCTAAACTATGGAATAGTCTCCCTAACACTGTTCGAGATGCAGACACACTCACTCAGTTTAAGTCTAGACTAAAGACTCATCTATTTAACCAGGTATACACCTCATTTATTCTTCAACTCACAATTAGGCTGCTTTAGTTAGGTCAGCCGGAACCAGAAACCAGATACATTGATCGTGATCTATAACTCTGCAATAAATTGAATGGCATCTATGTTAATATTATTCTATTTGTTTCCCTGTCTTAACCTCGGGACTCCTATCCTGAGGTCACCAGAACCGGCTGGATCCAGCTCCATTCCTGCTTCATGTTGGACTCCACTGCTATGTGTCACTGAGTGATGATGACTAATAGCAGCCGGTGCCAGCTAAACATCACTTCAGTCTATTACGATGGACTTCATAGGATGAACGGATGCCAACTCCAACCATAAGACATGGAATACTTCATATGCCAGTGCCTAAACCTAGACCTCACCAAAATTACCGGCCAGGTTGAACTGCGATGCACCTAACTGATCTCTGCCTGCATCACCTCGGTCTAATGATGGTCTACACTCTTATAATGGAATACACAGACTCTCAATTAATTGCCAACAAATGCCTTCATCAGTCAACTAACAAAGGACAATGCATCTATGTGAACTTCTGCAGTAAATCCAGGATTGACTACAAAGACATTAGTCATTAATCTTACAGTTCATACAAAATCTTTGTTTAAACACTGACCCTTAACACTTACTTAGTTTAATAATTTTAAAACATGACTTGCACTATATATAAGTAATATTGGCATTATATTCATGTTGTTTAGCCAGAGGGGAACTGGCCCCCACAGTGAGCCTGTTGAATTATCAAATGTTGCACTTGACACAATGAACAAACCTGGCTAGTTCAGGTAAAGGAAATGTGTCAGTCTTGATCCCTCCAATAGGTACGAATGTATCTCTCTTGAGTGTGATGCCCTGTGGATTCTTGTGAAACAGTCAAAATGCAAATGGAAGTTAGTTGGGAAGACCATACCGAAGCAGTTTGTTACTGCACAAAAGGGGTGCAATGATTTAATGTATGGCAGAAAGAATATTTGGTTTTCACTACCATGATTTCAACTGAGATTGAACTTCCATCACATGAATGTTGATCAGGAGTTAATGAGAAGATCCTGTAATTAACTGGAGAATAAACAATTGTGTTAATTTCTAGAAGTTACACTACAGCTGTACTGTAAAAGCAAATGCATACACACAAATATGCCTAAGCCATGTATGCAAAAAGAACTTCAGCAATATGTGATGATAAAATGAACATACTGTATATTAGGAAAGCAAGTTTGGCATGGTGTTCTCTACCAGCCATTACTGGCAATCACAGCATTCTAGCACAGTTTACACCAGCCTTCTTCAAATATGATAATAATACAGTTTTCTTTCGGTTGTTACAATTCACAGGGTGTGATGCACAATCTTACCTTTGCTAGCAGGTGTGTAGAGGGGCTTGTCTGTTTGTAAGAATATATATCCAGACTGGAAAGAGACCATGACCACTTTCTCCAGAATGTTGGATGGAAAGTGAGCCTGTAGATACACATACTGCTTCTGCAGAGGATCATCAGTGAAGAAGTTTTTATCACCAGGAATCTGCAAAAAATACAACAGACTGTCTGAATTATTTTGTAAGTGCTTATACCTCTTGTTGACCACATCAATAATTGTAGGGACAATCCCTCTGGAATAACCTGGGGTAAGTAAAGGGCCAGTGTCCCGTTGCAACAAACTCCCTAATTTATGAAAACAATCAAGTTATGAAGACAAGTACGTCTCACCTTTATATCTGTAAGGATCTGGAAATGGTTGTTGTGCGTCAATTTCACCGATTTGGACACTATATCTATGTTTTTGCGTGGGAAGTTTTTCACAGAAATCTTCACATCCAGGTCTTTTCCTGAGTAGTCCTGAGCCTCCACAAACACATTATCTGAGGAACCCACCCTCAGCAAATTAGGAGCTGACAGAACATACCTTTGAAGGTGAATGTAAATTTGGATATTTATATTTTTCTAACGTGACACATTAGGTATTTTTCATGAATTTCAGGTACATACAACTACCTTTTGGAGGTTTTCAAAAAGTTTAAGTACTTACAGTGGGTCACATAACGTGAGTAAAGGAAAGGAGAGAATAGCAACAGTCAGCGTCACTCGGTCCACAAGCATTGTGTCCACCAGCTCCTTTCTCTGCCTGTGTTAGTGACTAAAAGATGAGAATCGGTTAGGCTTTTATCATTCACTTGAATCCCTTTTAATTTCAAGACCATATCATTGCCCTTAGAACTTATTATTGAGTAATTAAAGTATGATCGAGCAATAAGAACGGCTACTGATGTATGTTAGTGTTGTGCAACAACTGTCAACAGTTCAATGGAAAGTGTTGCCTAAAATGTTCTCCACCCAGTTTCACCATATTGTTAAATCCTGTCTAATTTGTAAACTAATGGTGAAATGGCAAACCATGATCCACCGATGCAAGACAATGAAAATTATCAAAATGTTGTCTTCGTCTAATGACCACTACCAGTTAGAAAATTTGATTTTTTTCCCAATATCGATAACTTAGGTGGTGGAAAAGGCTGTAAAAGGCTCTAAATGACATTCATTGAATTAAAAGAAAACAAAATCATCAAGTTTAATTCATAAAAGAATTCATTGCAAAAAATCCTATTGTTATCAAATGTTTTTGTCTTGTTTTCCATTTAAAATGATCTAAAAATCCTTAAAATAAGATACATTTACTTGAAAAGAAACATATAAGATATTTAGACTTGCTTTCAGAGTATGAATTTTGTATATAAGTGTATTTTTTCACTTGTTCATACCTCTGCCAGTGCAGTAAAGACATTCAAGATACATTCTCTGGAAACAAGTCAAAATATCTTATATGTTGTTTCTCAAATAAATGTATCTTATTTTTAAAATATAAAAATATTAAATATTATATTCAACATTCTCCAATAACAAATGTTTCTTCTGCAGTATAACTCCTAACGTAAATGTACGTAAGGACATGGGTGTAGAATACACGGGGATATGGGGGACATATTTCCCTCACTTTCAATAAAACCAAAGTTCGTCCCCCGCACTTTTTCACAGGGCAAATGTGTTTATGCTGTGTCTTTCATACAGCAAGTGTCTAAATGTGTAAATGCAAAAGTTAAAATTCACTAGTCAATCATGTAATTAATTCAATAAAAATGTATAATCGATTGAGAGCCTTAAAAATATATCTTACATATTTATGTTTGTCTTGCACTAATCGTTCTGTCCCCCTCACTTTTGAAATGATTGCTACAGCCCTGTGTAAGGAGTTTTAGATATTTATATTGGAAAACAAACCAAAAAAGCCAAATCAAAAAACAACTTTTCTGCATTGTATAATGGGCTAACACTACAGTCTCTCACACTTTTATTCACTTGATTTTGATCCATCTTTAACTTACAAAAAACAAAGTCTCTCTTCTTAATAGATCTATGTATCGGCAATTTTCTTCATGATAAGATACACACCGTGACACATGTTATGATTCACTACGTCACGAGCCATCATGTTATAATCTAGCTGCAGCAAGTGCATACAAGTGATGAGCATCTCTGCGCGAGACAGTGTATCAGCCGGGAGAAGTTTGAAACTCTCTCTTCCTGTTTTTCATGTGACTTATTTCTCATTGTTTTTCTCTGACCGCACAGAGAAATGCCAGTTTCGGAGTTTGTGCTTATTTATACAACCTGCTTCCTTATTATTTGAACTTTAATAAAGGATGTGTTAAATACAGTATATAACACTAGGGTGTTTCCTTTTTAGACTCTCTGACAGGCAAGTTTTGCTGAAGCTGAATGCCAGGTACGGCTCCGCTTTATTTTTACATCACAACGGCATTGCTTCTGTATTTACTTATTTTAATTTTTGTATTATAATTCCCTCATACTTTGTGATCTACATCACCTTAATCTGTTTAGAGTGCATCTGGACTGTGAACTGTTCTTTCTTCCTCTCCTTAACAAATGGGCGTGGCTGGGGAGCTCTGTAGTGCCACCTTTTGACAAAAGTGGTGAGGTCAGTTTCTTCTACAATCACCAAACTTGCTACATATATTGTTCTCATCAAGCCGGACAACTTTCAAAATTACAGTCATTAGCTCCACCCAACAGGAAGTCAGCCTTTTTGGATTGAATGTGCATTTTTGAAAATTGCAGGCCCTGAACTTAAGAATACTCCTCCTAGGGGATTCATGTGACTGGCATCAAACTTAGGCAATATTATGCCAAGACATTGAAGATACTAAATTGCGAACAGACTTTTGAATGGTGTTGCAATGGCGAGGCAATAAATTAAGGGAAAAAATGTGAAACAGGAAGTTTCTTATAACTTCTGTGTGCATTGTATGATTTTGATGAAAATTTAGCTGTACATTTTGTAATGGAGGCTGATCACATTTATGTGGCTATTGTGGGTCACGGTCATAGCGCCACCAACTGGCAGTAGGAAGTAAGGCAGTTTTAACAGACATTGAAATAACCCTTCTGTGTTTATGTGAATTGCTTCAAATTTCTTTAGAATAATGT
Organism: Myxocyprinus asiaticus; assembly: GCF_019703515.2. NCBI lineage: Eukaryota > Metazoa > Chordata > Actinopteri > Cypriniformes > Catostomidae > Myxocyprinus > Myxocyprinus asiaticus. Next base: position 52,266,308 of record NC_059351.1, read on the forward strand.
CACTGCTGATGAAAAATTGTAAAGGGATATTTGATATCTTAAATATTGTTGCCATGGGAGTTCATTGTGTAAGGGAAAGCAGTTTTTAAAGTGAAATAAAAAAAGCTATAGAAGTTTAAGTTTATTTTAATGAAAATGTACAGCACAAATTTGTATTTTTTATATAAATAAAAACTAATGAAATATCAACTGAAATGTAAAAATACTAGAAAATAAAAGCCATAAGTTTAACGCAGTTCTGAGTGGCAATTAACTTGTTCAGATGCAGTACCAGAAATGTCAAATAGAGTGCAGCCAAGCGCCATTGTTGAATGATTCCCAAAATACCACTTCTCAGTCCCTCCACGATTTTGCTGGTCATGTCTAGAAGTGATCCCTCTTTCGTACGTTATGTATAGTCTAAGCCTGTGTAACTACATTCATCAGTTAACTATGTTTATCAAAAGTTAAAGATCCGTTTAAGATGGCTAGCAAAATAACAAGGGCATGCTCATGAACTGCTTTTAATTTTAAACAACATAAGTGTTAATTATACAGTATAAAGAAGATAGCAACATATATGCAACAGTGATGTACTTGGTGAATTGAGAATGGGCAACGAGTGCTCCTCGTTGCTGCGATTTCTGCAGTTTGAGCACTTTTCCAGTCGAATCCCATAGAAAAATGCAAACAAATGTGTCCCCACTCAAGATATACAACCCCTGAGGTGCGGATGAAATCTTTGTTAATTAAAATATAAAGTTTCATATGGGCAGATTAGAACCCTTCAAATTATTTACCATTAGACCACCCAGTCAATCTCCTTTTACCAGCACTGATTGCTGTACTTCTCCACTGACTTACAATATCTCATGACCAACAATACCACACATAGAGATGAAGCTATAAAATTTATTATGTTAAATATTTATTTTAGAACTTGAATTGATCAAGTATGACTTTTTATCAATGCAGACCATTTAAAATAATAATTTACTAGCGCTCATCTTTGCTGTGCGACTTCAAACGCCATGTATCATGAGAATGATGTTGCTATTTTGCCAGCCATCTTAAAATGATTTAAATGTCATTCTTTTGATAAACACAGTTAACTGATGAATGCAGTTACACATACTTAGACTATACATAACAGTCTGTGCATGTGCGAGAAGTTGGCGAAAGAGGGATCCCTTCTAGACACGACCGATTTTGCGATCTTGCAGTTTCAACAAATGTCCACATTATTTGCAGTAGCTTGCCATTTTTTATAATTCCCACAAATTTTCAGAAAAAAACAAAAAAATAAAAAACAAAAAACAAATGGAAATCAGAGGGAATCTCATCACTTCCCTTCATGTTTGACAGTGGCAAAACAAATGCTTGAAGGGATATGTGATATCTTAAATAGTGTTGCCATGGCAACACATTCATTGTTATTATTGTTAAATTTGCAGTTTCTGAACTTTTAAATATTCCTCCTAGGGGATTCATGGGACTGTTACCACATTTAGACAACAGTATGTCAAGACATTGAAGATGCAAAATTGTGAACAGATTTTTGATATTTTGAATGGTGCTGCCATGGCAAGGCATTAAAATAATGGTGAAAAATAGGAAACAGGAAGTGTTTCATATCTTCTGTGTGCAGTGTGTGATTTAGATAAAAATTAACAAGTATGTTTAGTTTTGGGGGCTAATCACATGGATGTGACTATTTTGGGTCAAGGTCATAGCGCCACCAACTGGCAGCAGGAAGTATGGCACTTTTATCAGACTTTGAAATAGCCCTCTTATGTTTCATGAATTGCTTCAAAATTATTTAGAATAATGTCAAGACACTGCTGATATTACATTGTCAAGGGATATTTGATATCTTAAATAGTGTCACCATGGCAACACATTAATTGTGCTTATTCCTTTCTTCCTATATTTGGGTGTTTTTGAGGCACTTGACATGCTTAATATTTCATGAAACTTTGCACACACATCAGAGTCGTCGGCCATTATGACTGGGCAAAAGTTCACACATGGGTGTGTAGGGGGGTTCTAGTACCCCCTTTAAAATGGGCATGTAACAAGGTCTCTGTTTCAGCCCCATTTTCACCTAGAGTCTTCAACTTGGTAAATATATTGTTCTCATCAAGCCAAACAATTTTCATACTTACAGTCATTAGCTTGTCCAACAGGAAGTTGGCCATTTTGGATTTTCTGAAAATCGCAGGCTCTAAACTTTTAAATATATCTTCCTAGTGCCCCTTTTAAAATGGGCATGTAAGACGGCCTCTGTGTTAACCACCTTTTCACCTACAGTCACCAAAATTGGTACATATATAGTTCTCATCAAGCCAGAAAACTTTCAAAAATGTAAGTGCAGCGTAGTTTTAGCAGGATGACTCACAGCTGTACATCTTCACACCATTAGCTAGGTTACTCCTAGCCAATCATATGTCAGCCATCGCTTTATAAGCCTGCTCACAATCTATCACATTGCTGTTTCAGTGTGCCAACACAGCAACCTCCACCACCCCACCACCACCAGTTGAGTCCCATCCTGCACAGGGGTAGGCTCCTTGCCCCCTGCCTCCTATCTCTGGCAGAATATGATGGTTCCGAGTACAACTTCTTCAGACCGCCAGACGGGGCTTACGCCAAAAAGAGATATTACATTTCTGTTTTTTATATTCATCAAATAAATGTCATCTTAAAATTTTACTCAAGTCTGCGAGTCTTCCTGATAGAATTATAGTTATTATCTCTGCCCAACAGGAAGTCGGACATTTTGGATATTTTGAATATTGCAGTCTCTGAACTTTTAAATACTCCTCCTAGGGGATTCATGAAACTGTCACCACATTTAGACAACATTATGCCAAGACATTGAAGATGCTAAATTGTGAACAGATTTTTGATATATCGAACAGTGTTGCCATGTCAAGGCATTAAATTAATGGCTAGAAATGGGAAACAGGAAGTGTTTTATATCTTCTGTTTGCAATGTGTGATTTAGATAAAAATTGAGATGTATGTTTAGTCTTGGGGCTAATCACATGGATGTGACTATTTTGGGTCACGGTCATAGCGCCACCATCTGGCAGCAGGGAATGTAGCCCATAAAACAGGCTTTAAAATAGTCCTCTCATATTTACCCAAATTGCTTCAAAATTGTTTAGAATAATGTCAAATGCCAAATGCATGTGTCCACCTTCCATTGTTTTCCGAAAGCCACCAGGTGGAAATGGACCAATTGTGCTTGTGCCCATCATTGCTGCTTGCAGCTATATTAAACATTATTTTCACTATTATTTCTGTTGTTTGTTCTCTGGGCTTACAGATTAATAGATTGAAAACCTGGGGCTCATATTTTATTTATTTATTTATATACAGTTGATGTCAGAACATTACATATACTTTAGCCAAATACATTTAAACTCAATTCCTGACATTTAATCATAGAAAACATTTCTTAGGTCAGTTAGGATCACTACTTTATTTTAAGTATGTGAAATGTCAGAATAATAGTAGAGAGAATGATTTATTTCAGCTTTTTTTTCTTTCATCACATTCCCAGTGGATCAGAAGTTTACATACACTTTGTTAGTATTTGGTAGCACTGCCTTTAAATTGTTTAACTTGGGTCAAACGTGTTGGGTAGCCTTCCACAAGCTTCTCACAATAAGTTGCTGGAATTTTTGCCCATTCCTCCAGACAGAACTGGTGTAACCGAGTCAGGTTTGTAGGCCTCTTTGCTCGCACACACTTTTTCAGTTCTGCCCACAAATTTTCCATTGGATTGAGGTCAAGGCTTTGTGATGGCCACTCCAATACCTTGATTTTGTTGTCCTTAAGCCATTTTGCCACAACATTGGAGGTATATTTGGGGTCATTGTTCATTTGAAGACCCATTTGCAACCAAGCTTTAACTTCCTGGCTGATGTCTTGAGATGTTGCTTCAATATATCCACATAATTGTCCTTCCTCATGATGTCATCTATTTTGCAAAGTCCACCAGTCCCTCCTGCAGCAAATCACCCCCACAACATGATGCTGCCACCCCCATGCTTCACGGTTGGGATGGTGTTATTCGGCTTGCAAGCCTCACCCTTTTTTCTCCAAACATAACAATGGTCATTATGGCCAAACAGTTCAATTTTTGTTTCATCAGACCAGAAGACATTTCTCCAAAAAGTAAGATCACATGTGCACTTGCAAACTGTAGTCTGGCTTTTTTATGGTGGTTTTGGAGCAGTGGCTTCTTCTTTGCTGAGCAGCCTTTCAGATTATGTCGATATAGGACTCGTTTTACTGTGGATATAGATACTTGTCTACCTGTTACCTCCAGCATCTTCACAAGGTCCTTTGCAGTTGTTCTGGGATTGATTTGCACTTTTCTCACCAAACTACGTTCATCTCTAGGAGACTGAATGCATCTCCTTCATGAGTGGTATGATGACTGCATGGTCCTATGGTGTTTATACTTGTATACCTAAACGACTTGCCAAAACTATGGTTTGCTTATATTAAATCTGTGGAGTGGTTAAAACATTTGTTTTAATGACTTCAACCTAAGTACACTGTATGTAAACTTCTGATTTCAACTGTATTTATTTATTTATCTATTTATCTTTGACCTCAATGGAAAACTCTTAAGCTTTCATTTACACAGCTGTCCTTGAGATTCACAACTGTGTCATTAAAGGAACAGTTCTCTCATCATTTACTCATCCTCATGCCATCCCAGATGTGTATGACTTTTTCATTTGGCATTTTTTAGAAGAATATCTCACTTCTGTTGGTCCTCACAATGCAAGTCAATGGTGGCCAGAACTTTGAACTTTCAAAGTTCTGGCCATGCTTTATCTGAATTGAATGGATGAAGAGAGTTGTGATATTCTTCTATAAAAAAATGTTTGTGGTCTGCAGATATTCTGCAGGAATTTGTGTTCATATTTACAATGAACGGTATTACACCACTTTTATCTAGTAAGAGTCAAACACCAACATTTTAAACTTTTGTTCAATTAACTTTTATTATGAAATTATAATAAATTATTTTTGCCAAAACAATATTATTATTATTATTAAAAAAAGCTTTATTTAGAGTCAACTGAAGAATAGTATGCAAGAGAGAATATTTGTGATCTTCTGTAATATAATCATTTGTTATATATTTATGTAGAGCATCCTTCTTTTTGTAGCTTATTCTCGAGAGCACTGATGCCAATGTATGAATTCTTGTACTCTGGAGTTTGACTTTCCTGTTTTGTGGGCCAGTATTCAATCCAGGTCTGCTCACCCAAGATGTACTGTAGTCTAAAAACAACAGAAATAGAAGACAAACACAAAACTTGAATTAGTTGGCTGGCTACACTTGGGTATAAACAACCATCTAAGCATTTTCAATAAATAAACCATAATTTATAAAACACATAAAAGAGACACACAGTGGACACCTACCTTCCTCCTAGCTTTGGCAGATCAGTGGATTTGCCCATGATGAGGTACGACTTGCTTGGTTGTAATAACAAAAATTCTCTGCAGTTAGGATGACCCAAAAAGGCTCTTTCCTGTCCTTCCACACCTTCATCAGTGCCTAGAGGACAGAACAGTACTTAAGAAACAATTCTGTTGTAAAGTAATTTAGCCTCCTATGCAGAACATTAGCATCCAGCAATATCACTATTCAACTAAGCTATAAACAGCAAGCAATACATTTGTAAATAAAACAATAAGTAAATAAAAAAGTCCCCGCTTTGCGGACATACAGTTCTTTCAACTTAAGAAATATCATGAAACCTATATGAATGCAGGAGGAGATTTCAAGCAGAATGTTAGGCACCATCAGTGTTATGCAAGTTGCTTAAAAAGTAATCCACTGCAAATGACTTGTATACAACTGTTATCAGATTTCACTTTTCGTGGGAAAAGTAATCACATTATTAAATACTTTAGCTTTAAGTTATTTTGTGAAAACACTTTTCACAGCAAAGATTTTGTTTTTCCACACAACAAATTCAATAAAGGCTATAATTCCTCCTTGATCATCGTTGCATGCAAATCAAACATATTTTTCCTTTACAATGACTCATTAGTGACTCTTCAGTTGTCACAGAGATGTATGATGCAAACATACATACATATGGAGAGAATTCCTTTTTTAATATTTTTTTTTTCTCCCCAATTTGGAATGCCCAATTCCCAATGCGCTCTAAATCCTTGTGGTGGCATAGTGACACACCTCAATCCGGGTGGTGAAGGACGAATCTCAGTTGCCTCTGCATCTGTGACTGTCAGTCTGCGCATCTTATCACATAACTTGTTGAGCGTGTTACCACAGAGACATAGCATATGTGGAGGCTTCACGCTACTCTCCGCGGCATTCACGCACAACTCACCACACACCCCACTGAGAGCAAACCGCATTATAGCAACCATGAGGAGGTTACCCCATGTGACTACTCTCCCTAGCAACCGGGCCAATTTGGTTGCTTAGGAGACCTCGCTGGATCACTCAGCATGCCCTGGATTTGAACTCATGACTCCAGGTGTGATAATCAGCATCTTTACTTGCTGCGCTACACAGGCCCCCCAAAATTCCTTTTTTAAATGTATTCTACATATATAATATTATTTTAGGAATATGTTTAACCCAAGTATTGTTCTTAAAAGTAACTTCTTTAACTGAAACTCAGTAACTGTAAACTGTAAACTGTAAATTTAAAATGTAATGCATTATATTATAAAAAAAAAAAAAACATTATAATAATTAAAGAAAAATTCTGGGTTCAATACAAGTTATGCTCAGTCAACAGCATTTGTGGCATAATGCTGATAACCACAAAAAAAAAAAAAATTCGTCCCTTCTATTCTTTAAAAAAAAAGCAAAAATCTGGAGACACTTACAGTGGAAGTGCATTTGGCCAATATGTAAATGTTAAAATAATCGCTGTTACAAACATATAGCCATAAGACATGATTTTTTGTGTGATAAAATCACTTACTAGCCTTTTCTGTTTGAGGTTATAGCCAATTTTAAAATTTTGTTGCCATGACGATGTTATGCCATAAACCCTAAAACCCTAAAACAGCTTAAAAACAATGTTTCAGCTCAAATAATACACAGGTTTTAACAGAGAAAATAATGTAAGTGCTTTTGTATTGAACCCAGAATATTCCTTTCAGTTAATTCATTACAGTAAGTAGTTACTTTGTAATCGGATTACACACAACACTGGTCACCGTTCACATTCAATGCATCCTTTTGAAAGTGAATAACTGAGGATGTCATTCTGCCTAACATTTTGCTTTGTGCTCCACATAACAAAAATGTTTTTGGGAACAACATGTGGGTGATTAAATGACACCATTGGTGGGTGAACTATCCCTTTAAGACAAATAGGACTGAGGAAGACTGACCAAGAGGATCTTCGTGTCATTTCTTGCATTTTATGGAATCCGGTCAAGATGCGTAACATGCTCAACAAAGAGACATTCCACATACCTTTGTGAACACAAGAGAAAAATGAACCTTACCTTCTTTCAGGACTTTCTCCACCTTCATGTTATAGATGTCTGAGTGTTGTGACGGATCAAATTTCACCACTTTGACTTTATAAACTGTAAAACAATATAATGTGCTATTTCAATATCTACACCAGATCTGTAATGCGGAATTGAAAGGACTCAGCTAAACCATTTATTGCTTGACTGTCATGAAAAACAGTTATAAGTGACGTATGTTTGTATGTATGTAAAATTTGAATGTGTTTACCATAATCCATGCCAGCTTCACAGGCTTTATCCAAACGCAAATCTTCGTCGACATTGTTTTTTTTCTGGTAACTGCAGTTTTCTATGTTAAGAGATGATGATACACACTTGTAATAATCACCACCAAAAATCAATAGCACTTTTACCATTTAAAGGGGCCATATAACAGAAAACATGTTTTTCCATGCTCTTTTTAAATAATAATGCTAAAAAGCGTTTGACATATTATGTAGAAATACTCTAAGCAGTGGCACCAGCAGCTGTACGGCTGTACGCACCATGCGAACCATGAGTGCTCTGACTGATGAAAAAACATTTTCTCTCAGAATATTTCTGCTATGATAAAGTGGGTCCCATGTTATAGTTGGCTGATTAAAATATTCAGAACTAGCGATGCCCGATTCACCAATGAATCATTCTTATGTGTCTTTTCAGTGAATTGGCCAATGGGTTTGCAAACGGTCAGAATAATTCACGATTCAGTCCGATTCGTTCTGAATGCTCTATCACTGAAACATTTGGAGTGAGAACCAACAGCTCGCTGGATGAAGTGAATATTTACCATATAAAGTGTGATTTTGCATCCGCCCGTGCTGTTTTTTTTTACTTGTCTTCTATGTATACATTTGCTAGATGGATGTCTTTGACCACTGTGTCACGTTTCGCTGTGTTTACAGCATCTCTTGTACAGGACCATTGCATTTTTAGATGGCGTGTCAGGTTAAACAGATTTTCAACTGTTAAAAATGCATTCTGAGACACCTGCGTTCTGCTCTATTCGTTGCGCTGTGTCAGTCTGCGCATCTTATCACATAGCTTGTTGAGTGTTACCGCAGAGACATAGCATATGTGGAGGCTTCACGCTACTCTCCACGGCATTCACGCACAACTCACCACACACCCCACTGAGAGCAAACCGCATTATAGCGACCATGAGGAGGTTACCCCATGTGACTACTCTCCCTAGCAACCGGGCCAATTTAATTATTTAGGAGACCTGGCTGGAGTCACTCAGCACACCCTGGATTCAAACTCATGACTCTAGGGGTGGAAGTCAGTGTCTTTATTCGCTGAGCTACCCAGGCCCCCTAGCTTTATATAGCTTTTATATTTTTTACCAGATGAGTTTTTTTTAATAAATAAATAAATAAATATGCATTAAAGTGAGTATAAAAATATGCAGGGTTTCTAGGCATAGGTGAACTAGGTGGACTTCTAGGACCCACCAACCCTACCGGTTCTAACTGTAGAATGATCTAGTGTTGGTTACAGAGGAACACTGCGGAACACAGTGGAAGACAGAAAAAAAAAAACTATCTGCATGGATTTTTTCCAATAACCTATAATTGCCAAAAAGCAACTATCGGCACAGATTAATCAGTAAAACCGATATATCGGTCTAACTCTAGAGCAAACTATATCGAAACCCAAATGGAAAATAGTCATTAAACTCTTTTTGCAGAGACACTGACTAAATGCTACAAAAATACATGACCCCTTTAAACTTTTGCTTCTGGGTGACAATACCTTCTGCGCACTGGCATATGTCCTTGTTTAAGCACAGTCGGTTTAGAGCGCCATCTTTCTTTTCAGGGTGGTAGAACTTTGTACAGCGTGCATCTAAGAAAACACACGGGTTTCATGAAAGAGAGGTGGGTATAGAATATAGCATTGGATCATCTAAAAACAATGTACTGTACTCTGTAATATAATATAACATAACGTAAAATAACATAATTTATTATCATTTATAATGTATGTGCCAGCGGCTTACCTGGAGAGTAATATTCATACACAGTCACTGCAGCAGGTTGAAGTAAACCCACATTATTCATCTTGTGTATTTTGAAGGAAAGCCTTTCAAACTCTTTATGAGAAACCTAATAACACAAATTTGTAACAGTAGCAAATTATTTCCAATACTATCCAAAATACAAATGTGGAAACCTTTTAATATCTTGTAATCTAAAATAGAAGTTTATCTTACTGTATTTGCTTCTGAAGATTGAGTGTACTCACAATACTCTTTATGCATTAAATATAAATCAATTCATGAAAAACATAGATAATTAAATTATTTCTGGTCAGAAATAGTCAAACACCAAGTCGTCCTTTTATATGAAGCCAAATCCCTGATTAAGCTCATCACTCCATCAAAAGTCTTTTATTTTCTAGTAAGCAAGGAATAACTGACTATGGATCATACCAGAGGTGGTAATGCGGCTACAGCACACTTTACTTTTCTTTACTTTTCAGTAATTCAATGGTTCTGACTTAATTATATCGCTAATAACATGGTTAACATATGTACATGTTTCTTGAGACAATTTTAGGTTTTCGTCCCTAAAACGCCACCAATAAATTGTCTTGCTTAGAAACAGCCCAAGCCGCCATTACCATTGTTGCTATAGTAAGCTGTATGTCTCATGGAAATTTCATTCATTTGAAACTTTTAAGCCAATCGGAAAGACTGTGTTCAACCTGAAACTACTTCAAAGCCATGCAGTTATGGAGAATTACTCAATCAGAATCATGAATTCAACAATGCTGCGCTATAAACCAAAGTGCATATTTTCTTTTAAATTCTCTTTAAGTGTAGCTTCTGAAATACCTTATCTAAGTAGATGATGAGGGATCCTCGCTCCGAGAGCTCTTTGTCCATCTCAAATTTCTGAATGTATCGATCCTTCCCTGTGGCTAACTGAAAGTGCAAAAAAGAAAAGTCAATTAATTTTATGATCCAATGTTGCTCATTTTTATGTCTTATCTTTATGTCTTATATTTTGCATAATTCCTTTTGAATATACAGTGAGGTTTGAATTATTAATGCAATTATTTTTTTCCCATTTCTACAGAACTATTACAGTTTTTCTTTCCACTACATTATCTTATCAATATAAACATTTGAGTGAAAAGTTGAATTGAAAAAATAGCATGGATTTTATAATTTCTTAGTGTTTGGAATGTCCCTCTTTTGCTTTGGAAGGAAAAGGAAATCAGTATGAAAATCTGACCTTTTTTACAAAGAGTTAACATGGTCAGTGTCACAAATTTGCTTATTTGATTAGAGACCTACATTTTTCAAAATCCTCAAACTTTGCTTATTTCCATGTTTAAGTGGTATCTTGTACTCCAGGTGTTCAGTGTGGACTTTTGAACCTTACTGTACATACAGTGTAGGCTGTTCCACAATGACAGGGTTCATGAGGTTTTGTTTCAAGAAAACTGGAATCTAGAGCAATTGATTCGTTGCTATTCAGACTTGAGGCATCATTGCATCAGTTTATCATCACAGTACCTCTGCAAGATCTCCTTCATCCACTTTATACCCGGTCAGTAAGCCGATATCCACAATAGTCATGGTGGCATCATTTGTTTTGCTGATGTAGCTGTAAAGACAAATCAATGGCAAATGTTCTTTACAGGTTTATAATAGTTTCGCTCCATCTACTCAGTCTGCATTTGTGTCATTATTTTCTAAAAGACAGAGTGAAGCATGTACCAGCATGCAATGTGTGCAAACACTTTTCTGGATAGCCTGGAATAATTTGGAGACTTTCAAACACTTACATGCATAAGTCTACATGTTCTGTGAACAGCGATCATGTCACGTGGTAAATGCGGCTGCGGGTGTGAATGGTCAAATGCAATTTTTGGTCAAAATACCCGTCTAGACCAGTGTTGGATGTGATCTGATTACAAAGTAATCAGTTACTGTACTCTAATTACAAAAAGATGTGTAACACATTACAATTTAAATTCTTGTAATCAGATTACAGTTACTGACTTCCAATTAAATTAGGTGCTGTAATTTTATGTAAATTTGTTTGGGTTACACATTTCTAAAATACTATTTCCTTACACATTTAAAATATGGAATATGTTCTTTTGTACGTCTGTTTGCGTTTGTGTTTCTGTGACAGCCTAAAGGGACAGTTCACCCAAAAAAAAAAATTCCCTTATCATTTACTCACCCTCATGCCATCCCAGATGTGTATGAGTTTGTTTGTTTTTTTCAGCAGAACACAAAGATTTTTAGAAAGATATATGACCTTTAGCTCCAAAAATTACATCAAGGAAACATAAAAGTAATCCAAACGAAGGTACTTACTTTTACTTAAGTAGTATTTTAATTAATTACTTTTACTTTTTTCACCACAACATAAATCATGTTTTTGATGATTTCGAGAGGCAACTGAAAAGGTTGACAAATGGTGGATTTGAAGCCAAGTTTAATGTAGTTTAAAAAGTGTTTTGTTTGGTGGTTATATTGACATTACAGGTAGACAAACAGCTTGCTAGCTAGCTAGCTTTGTTCATTAATTAAAAGTGCAGTATGTAAGATTCAGAAACCCTTGTTATTAATGACACCTGTGGCCGTTAAGTGAATTGCAGCCTGTTGCTCGTGATCGCGCACACACACTCCATAGGGACGCGAGCATCGACCAAAACAAAGAGATTGAACGTGATTCACCGGCATCATGCTGACAGATGAGGTAGCATAATTAAAATGCCTCGCTAAACCAGCTAAAACAAAGGGTGGATATAGGTCTGACTATGCGAGATTGTAGTTTGAAGTAATCACTTTTCTTTGCATGATACATTGACTGCATTTATACAATAGCCTATGTCGGCATTAGCTAGCTAGCCAGCTTTATCAATAGCTAAATTTGGTGGATAATGACAGTAGCTGTTTATAAAATAGACTGTACATTATAAATATGTTGACACAATTCAGTATTGATGTGATTTCATCACAACTGTCATTTTGACATATCGATGCGCTATTGTTTTATAATAATAGAATGAATATATTTTATGTATAACCAAGTTACGTTACACTAATGAATGGAGCTTTTTGCATTATCTTGAACATTGCCTAGCATTCATTTCATGTGTTATTGTAGTTTACCTTGCTGAATAATTACAGATTAACATTGTTTATGTCAGTTACTATGAATCAGCATACCTGACTTTAGTATAAAGAGAAGATCGTTGAAATTATTTGAAAGTTACGAAGCAAGGTAGTTTGCAATTCGTCAGCGTTAGCAGGCAAGATCAAGTTAGCTAAAATTACACAGGTCAATCCTTATGGCACTATATTTCACACGCTTTGCAGTTATGTAAGCTTACCTGTCCAATAAGAAGAACGCCAATTCAGGGTCGGTTTTGATTTTGTTGTGTTTGGAGCCGGATTCCATCTCTAAGATGACGTTACCTAGTGTTGCAGACTGTCTGTTGACAGTGTTAAATAGTGGAAGCACTAAGGCAAGGCTCTCGGGAGCACGCATAAAAGTCACATCCTTTGGATTTTCCTGGCAAAAGCGACCCGCTCCCTTCGCATGAAAATCAGTCTACAGGCTTTAATAGTCAACATAGGAAATCCGGGAAGGGCTCATTTTTTAAGTTGCGTTACAAGCCGAATATTACATGAAAGATTTTACATATTGCACTTTTAAAAGTCCAACTGTCAAAAATGTAAATGTAAACAAACCCACAAAAGGTCAAGATTAAAGGGCTTTTGTGGGTTTGTTTACATTTAAATTTTTGACAGTTGGAGTTTAAATTAATGAGCATTCCATCAATGTATCTGTAAGTCTATGGGATATTTTCAATATTTGGTCGTCCGCTGCATGAACACCGACAGTTTGATCAGCTAGAAAAGACTTGGCACACTATTCCAGACCAATCTAGAAAGCTCTATGAGGAGTTGTTTTACACATTTGTGTCTTGGTTTAGAGATTTCGAAACAAGCACTAAACAAACTTTTTAGAATAACAATATGTTATAATAATAAAATGGTTTATTTACTATATATATATATATATATATATATATATATATATATATATATATATATATATATATATATATATATATACACACACACACACACACACACACACAGTATATATAAAACTTTATATTTAATTGTTTACTTACAAGAATTCAACAATAAGCTTGTAACTTTCAATGGCTCCTTGGTATTTTGCTGAAGTGAAAAAAACACATCAGAAAAGAGAATAAAGCAATGAATGCAAAGAATAAAGAGGTACACTGGGGGTTTTGGTTTAGGACTAAAATTATGGAAAGAGTTACAGAAAGCACAACAATTCTCTGTCAGTCCTACCATTGCGGTCTGGTTCCATTGCAACACGTAGATTAAAATGTTTACAGTCAGTCTCCTTCACAACAGGCTTGGCGTAGTACAGGGTAAACACCTGAAATAAACAAATAACACTTGGGTTAGATGTTTCAACATTTTTTAAAGGAATCTTGCTCTTGACTACTGTGTAAATGAACACTCACGGATAGAGTGGCTGTTCCAGTTCCTCTAGCAGTTACATTGAAGCTCTTTTTCAACTCGACCTGTTGAGTGAACACAGACAAATATCAGCATGAAACATGCATGATACAGCATGAACATTATTCATTTCCTTTATCTGTCTCCTCACCTTGTCTGATCGTGTGACATGCATAGTATCCTTTCTGAAACTCCATTTGACTGGTTTGCTTCTTCCTGCAACAGACAGCTCGACGTCCAGATCAAAATTCTGTTGGTTCTTCACCTGTGTGCGGTATTCAGCCACTGCCTGGAACACCATGATGGTTGCCTAGAAGAGAAGGGTGTGTAAAATATTGGCTTATTAATTCAACCGATTTTGCTTTTCATTTTTTTATTTTTTTTTTTTAAGGGATAGTTCACGCCCAAAGGGTTTTTTCAAAATCACTAAACCAAGACCAAAATTTCTAATATTAACTCCTCCTAGAGCTTTCAAGCTACATCCACCAAATTTGGCACAGACCTTCAGACTGTTCTGGAATAGCGTGCCCTGTCTTTTCTAACTGATCAGACCTGCGGTTTTCGCAAAAGGTAAAATTCCATAAACTTACATTGACGGAATGTTCAAACAGGTCAACGGAATGCTCGTTATTTCAAACTCCAACTGGCAAATAATCAAATAAACAAACCCAAAGATGACCTTTAATCTGATTTTAGTTGCTCTCTATCTATCTATCTATCTCTGTCTATCTATCTATCTATCTATCTATCTATCTATCTATCTATCTATCGTCTGTCTGTCTGTCTGCTTATCTATCCATCCAGCCATCCATTCATCTACTCCAGTAAGCGAGTTCAACTCTAAAAACGTAATAAGTTGACTTTACTCAGTTGATTGGTTAAACTTGTTCCCGCAACTGTATTGAGTAGTGGCGTCTCCAAAACTTGGGTAATTAAGTTCACTTAACTTGGTGTTCATATAGAATGAACTAAACTGCTTAAATTAAGGTAACTAGATGCACTAGACTTAACTCAGATTTGCTATTTAAATATTGTTGTTTCTAACTGATAATTTTGGTAACACAATAAAGTAAGGTTCCATTCGTTAACATTAGTTAATGCATTAGGTATCATGTACTAACAATGATCAATATAGTATTTATTACAGCATTTATAAATCTTTGTTAATGTTAGTTAATAAAAAATACAATTGTTCATTGTTAATTCATGTTAGCTCATAGTGCATTAACTTACGTTAATAAAAACCTTTGATTTTAAAAATGCTGTAAAAGTGTTGTTCATTTTTAGGTAATGTTAACTAATGTAGTTAACTAATGTTAACAAATAGAACCTCATTGTGAAGCATTACCATATTTTTTATTGAATTGACTTAAATTTACATCATACAATAACAGCTTAAAAAAAGAAGATTATAACCAATTTAATCAATCATTAAATAATCTTAATTCTCCACTGATATACATGTACTTCAGTTGAACATGCACAAGGTAAAGTGAAATAGAGCTAACAGGGTCAAGCCTGACCAAAGAGGGCACAAATCATCTTTAAGGTGACATCACACGAAACATCTATTTGCAACAAAACAACATAAATTATGCTATAAAAGAGCTAAAAATTGAAATACCCCCATAAGTTCCCTTTGACCAAAGAAACAATTCAATAATTCAAGCGCAAGGGATTATGGGTATTCCACATAGTATCTTAAATTGTGTACTATATATATTTTAGGATAAATAAATTCAATGAGTTATGAGCTCAAAACTTAACATTTCAAGTCATGTTTAAGACAAATTGATTTTCCTGTAATGACAATATTAGGCTTTACAGTGTAGAAATGGATCAGTCCAATTAATGAACAAATCATTTAGTTTTGTAGATCGTACTGATTATGTGACTCAAAAGAATGAATCATTCACAAATCGGACCTTGTTGCAACTAGCATGAACTCTCATGGCGGATGTCAAGATTTTCAGTAAACAACTACTTCAATTTCGGTCTGTTTTTCACGCAAGGCACACAGTCTTATGGCTTCAAAAGACTTGAAACCTAACGCACATGTTTTTGGAACACTTTAAAGCTTGACAGTCACAGTCCTCGTTCAGTTTCAGTATATAGAAAAGAGCAGACAGTATATTCTTCAAAATTTTACAGAATTTTAACTTTTGGCTAAACTATTCCTTTAAATATAAATGTGTTTATAGCCGTTTTTGCCTATTTATGTTGGCTTGACAAAGCCATGGTTTAGGGTAGGAGCTGATCCATATCTATCAAACTCAAATGACAATTTGTTACTGTACCTGTGTGGTTCCACCTCCGCCATAGTGAGTCTGTTGTCTGGCCAGCCAGTGCACGGCCTCTCCAGCTCTGTCATAATCTCTTGCCCTTACGAGTGCGAGCACTGCATAGGCTGTAGCTTCTAGAGAGTGATGTTTTGCATTGGCATTCCAAGCAATTCCATCTGTTTAAGAGACACAATAACAATATATACAAGATGGTGTTGCTTTTTCACTCTCCATTCATACTATTACAGTGATGATTACTAATGATTTCTGAGCAAGTCAGCACAAAATGTCTTTCAGGCTAGAACTAGGAAAGCCTTCTCTTCCATAATGATTACTTATTGCCAAACTTATTGAATTGCTTCATGATGTATAAAACATTCTGACTTTTTGGATCTGATTATGATGATACTGACCTTGCATTTTGGTGGAATGCTTCATCAGCAGGTCTTTATTGAGTCTGTCCGCATTGGCCATGCCGTAGGACGCCATCGCAACAGCATAAGGATTGGTCATTTTTGGAAGTCTGGCTTCCAAATAGTCAACTGCCTTCCTCATACTGTCATGAAGACTCTATAAAGTGTGTGTAAGTGAGGTTAAAACCAAGAGTGAGAGATCAGTACAAACAGTAGCAGGACAACATGCTAACTCCTGTTACTTACACCAACTGAACCGGCACAAATCTCGACGCCCTCTTGCATGGCAATCAGGACAAATGCAGTGAGAGAGGCATCAGCATCTTTACCCTGTACATCACCCTGAAAGAACAAATAAACACACTATCAGAAAAGAAACCAGATTATGGATGTGACCACCAGAGAGTGTTGTTTATTTTACTTGTTTTGTGTGTAAAAGTGGCTAATCACAGCAAAATTCAACTTACAACCATCTCTCCATGAACTACAGGTGATTCTTCTTTAAAGGAGCCATCTGGCAGTTGTTTGTTGAGAACCAGCCACTTGAGAGCGCTGCAGATCACATCCTCCTTTATAGCAATGAGGTTATTAGCCATAGCAAACACTTTAGCCACATACGCTGTTAGCCTTTAACAGACACACACACACACACAAAACAGAAACAAAAGCCTGTTAATGTTACATATGGATAATGGGAGAAGATGGTCATAAACAACAGAAGGATTATCCCTCAATAGCATTTATTGAAATGAAATCTATTTTACCATGTGCTGCTTGGTCTGTGTAACCAGGCAGCGTATGAGCCATCGGGTTTACGGTAGGCCAGCTCCCCTTGATAACCTAAACCAAAAAATAATAACCCCCATAAAACTTTAGGGCTCATTCTGTTTCATTGAAAATGCTTTTGATTTTATTTCAATCCCACTTCTGATTCTTTATCTTACAGGATAGTTCACTCAAAAATGAAAATCCTACATATTTTATAAATATCTAAATATCTACATAATTTGCTCATCCTGATGTTGTTCCAAACCCAAATTATTTTTTTTCCGTGAAACACAAAAGGAAATTTTTAGGCAGAATGACAGTATCAGTCACCATTCATTGTCACTGTATAGGAAAAGATGCAATGAAAGTGAATGGTGAGTAACATCCTGCCCTTTTGTGTTCCACAGAAGAAAGAAAGCCATCTAGGGTTGGAACAACATCCAGTAAGGGTGAGCAAATAATGACCAAATTGTCATTTTTGGGGGAACTATCCTTTTAATTTGTTGTATTCTGCTGACCTGTGTTGATATGTTTAATGGCTTCATCACGGCGGTTCATCCCAACAGCCTCCCACTGTTTGGTGCTGTCCAGGTAATGAGTTGCAATGAGGGGCAGTGTCATATAGATCATGGTCTGCTCTCCACATCCATGAGGCTGGACGATAAGCCGACCCATGAAATCTCCACTGATGGCCTGCTCAACTGTCTGTGTGATTTCTTCACCTGGAGGCATGAAAGAGTGATGCAATGATTTCAGTTCAGTTCCTTTATATTTGAACAAGTATTACACAATTTGTCATGGAGGTAGTTTACATGTAAATGGATGTATAGAATTCGCCTCTCCTTAAAACAAAACAAGCAAACATTTCTGAACACAAATGCAAAACCATACGTCTTACTCACGAACCACAAATCCAGTTTAAGTACTGTAGATACAAAAACTAGTGTCGCACCATGCACTAGTCACTGTCATTCTTTTCAGTGCAAACACAGAGGGCTGAGCATGGATGCAGATTTCTCCATTCAAATCTGATCCACAAGCTCACAATTTGATTTCGATTCCATTTAATTCCAATTCTTTTGGGTACATTTCCATTGTAATGTCCATTTTTTTTAACTATGAAAGAATGTATCTTTCAGTGTATGCTGTTAATTATACAGGGGACCTTCTTAGTTGGTACATTACGAAATTATTAATTTTACACATTTTCTCTTTTAGTTCGTTTTTTGTTATTTTGGTCACATTTTGGCTTTTTAAATGTGTACAAATTCCACGTCATCCATCATAACTATAATATCTTAAATTTGCATGTATTATATTGCATGTTACACTCATAATTTGTACTATTTACACGCATTTATATTGACATGTAGAACAAGTGCTAAAATGGTACTGTCTCTTTAAGAATAGTGGCAGCTTAGCGAGCATCTCACAGATGTTATTTTGTTGAGTGCTTATTAACACATCCGTGCTATGTGTGATTAGAATACAATAACATTTTTGATCAACGACTGATTGTAAAAACATAAAGGCTATTAGAAGAAAGATTATTAGACAAGATTTAGACGGTGTCACTGGTGAGTGAAATCTGAACATTTACCAGCAAGTGGCTAATCACCGACACATTTAGAGGCATAGCCCAAAATTTAGTTGCATATCCATGTGATTTACTCCCAGATTACTGGTGATCTGAAAATGTTAAAGCATTTCTTAGTCTTTCCTTACTGTGAAAAATGAATAAAAATCCAGGTGTAGTTTATAATGCAACCAAAATCCAGAACATAAAAGCTGGACTTTTTTAAGTAACAAATTGGATCACCCTAAACCCCAGAAAAATATAAACACATCGGATGCACAAACAGTAAGTGCATTTTTCATTCAAAGTGGCAAATTAGGATGAAAGGTGAGCAGTTTCGATTCTTGACTTAGTAACATTGTTCTAACCATTCGCACAGCTAACGTTAGCTTCCTTTCCACCTTGTTGGCGAACATGGAGTTCTCCCATGCAACCATTAGTTTTAAACAAATTAATTATGTATCCACCTAATTGGAGACTCTAAAATTGCCCCATAGGTGTGAGTGAGAGTCCCCCAGCCACTGGGGGTTGCGTCAGGAAGGGAATCCGTCGTAAAACCTGTGCCAAGTCAAATATGTGGATTACGGATGGTCCGCTGTGGTGACCCCTAACGGGAGCAGCCGAAAAAAGAAGAAGTATGTAACCACCTGTTATTACACTTTGGTTGTGTTAAATTCTAGATTTAACGTGTACTGCCTTGGTTTTTCGCCACCTATGTTTTAAATCAGCTTCTTAAGAGTCCATTGATAGTTTTTATTTCACCTCTAGAGGCCGCTGTTTTTCTGTAGAACCTTCTAGTGCCGGCCATGGAGGAACATGGAGGAATAAAACAAACAAACAAACAAAACTATCTATCATTGAATTTTGCAGGTGACCGACAGTTCCAAACAGCAAATACTGGCTTCGAATAATCAGTAAAACTGATATCTCATCCGACCTCATATGGAAACAGGAGTTGACTTAAATGGAATGCTTCGTCATCATTATCAGTTTTCACGATTAGTGAATCGTGCTAGCTGTAACTGTAATCTCTAAATGTAATTACTTTTTCGATTAATTGTGCAGCCTATGCAAAAAAAAAAAATAAATAAATACATAAATAATTATAATAATAATAATAATAAATAAAAAGCTTTCAGCAGGCAAAAAAATTTTTTGTGCAAATTTCCTCCTGAATGTTCATGGAAACACAACATATTACATTGAATTTCCCCTTACCAGTCACTGTGATGTGCGTGCTAGCAGGTGTATCTGGGACCCAATCCACTGGTATGTCTGTTCTTACAGATATATGTTGCTCTCCATTTTCTCCTTATTGGATGAAAAAAAAACAGGAACAGGATGATGCCGAAAGTGTAATGAGGCATCTTCATCATTGGAAGGACAATGTGGGATGTTAAGAAACTCTGTTGGACAAACGTCTTTTGGCTACGCTAATTCACTGGTCAGAGTTCACCAAACATAAAATTTTGTGCGCAGTGAAAGACAAAACTTCTTTGCATTAGCTTGCATTTCTGCTTTCCTGCATTTGCATGCGTATGAATGGAAGTGAATGGAGAGCCAAGGCAAGTGTGACCTTTACTGGTTGGAAGTATAATCTAAGAAGTGAAATCTCACCGTTCTTAACAGGATTGAGCTCCACATTTTTCACCTCTAATGGAACTAGCACACCCTCCGACTGAAAGAGAAAGAGAGAGAGAGAGTTTTTCAGCATCCTATTCAAAATGACAGTTAGCCTAGTTAAATCATATGTATTTAGTCTTATGTTACAATCAAAACAACTGTAATAGGAGGACAGATTTCACATCAGACTTACCACCACCTTCAGAGTCTTCTTCACTCCATCAGTGCTGACAGAGTCATACGCTGCAGCTTTCACTTCAATCACATGATTGCCCACCGTCATGGGAATAATCACAAATGAAACAGCTCTGGTGGATTGGCCCTGGACTTCTACCACTGTTCTGTATTTGTTCTTCTTACTGGCAGCGCTGCAAACATGTTCTGTCTCCATAAACTCCACACGCACCTGGTGAAAATCAGACAGTGGGGAGGATCTTGTCAAAATCTGTGAGGAGTCTTGTAGAAGAACTCAGCTGTGGAAGAACTTGTCTAGCCTGCACAAAGCCCAGAGGACTCCAGTTTGAGTTTGACCTCATTCGTGTCCCATTCCCATTGCCAAAAAAAAAAAAAAAAAAAAAAAGTTTGCCCAAAAACAAAACAAAAAACAATATCCAAAAATTTGCCTTAGTTTGAGTCATGACCAGCTCAAAAACGTATATTACTCTGTGATATGACTCACGGAATTCATTTATCCCAATTTTTGGTAAATTACTTCACTCAAGCATAAATGATTATAAATTATCAAAATCTGTATGCCTCATCTGATATTTTACAGACAGACTGACCTTCGTCTTCGCTTTGTTGTAGTTGTGAATAATGGCTCTGATTTCTACTTGTTCGTTGCGCACAGCTGAATAAGGCATCTTCAGATCAATGAAAAAGTTCTTGTAAGTGATCATCTCCTCAGGATCTGCCACACAGATACCTTTGGAGAAGAAGACAGTTACAGAGAATGTTTTAAACTGGCACAATTATTTCTGTTTTTTGAATGATCATGAATGTCAAAGGTTCTGCATGTTTGTAGCTTCACTCTTACTGTTTGTTTGTGACAGGCTGATGGCTAAGATTTGCCAGGTAGTGATCGATTCTTTCAGGTAGATTTTGTTTCTTGTATATGATGTTGTTAGACTGGAATATGAGGAAAGCACAAGTAAAGATTAGAGCAAACTGCATTCCCAGCACTCATATTGAAGGTGCCCATTTCTAATACCTCACTATTACATAAAAAATAGCTCATAAAAAAAAAAAAAAAAAATCACAAACCCAATGAAGCCTCAGCTTGCGTGTTCAAAATATTTAGATGCAGTGCAACAGAATGGAACATAATGGAGGGGTATGTGAGTATATTAATAACAAATGTCTTTGAAACAAAAAAGCACACTGAATTGCACTAATTGAAAAATAAATGCATTGCATTTACAGTGCTTGCATTTTTGGGGGATGCAATTTCACATGGATGCATATTTAAGCTGTGAATATTTCAACTGAAAACATGTCGCAAAAAAATTTCCATCATAAAAAAAATCTATAACAAATATTTACCTTCCAAAATTCAGTTCCATAAAATTAAGTTATTTAAAAGATCATCTTAATTATTCAACAGGTAATATTCTGTCCAGTATATTTTGCTTTGCAAA
This sequence comes from Myxocyprinus asiaticus, assembly GCF_019703515.2. Taxonomy (NCBI): domain Eukaryota; kingdom Metazoa; phylum Chordata; class Actinopteri; order Cypriniformes; family Catostomidae; genus Myxocyprinus; species Myxocyprinus asiaticus. The sequence continues at coordinate 52,288,657 of NC_059351.1, forward strand.
TTCACCTCTAAAATTTCAGAGGTTAAAATTTGGTTGGAAATTCAACCTTGTACATCCTGGGATTGCAGGAAAAGAAGTAGAGTGCCAATGCACAATCTTTATATGCTGCTACTACATTTCATCACTAGGTGGTGCATTTGGGTTCATTTTGGAAAGTGAATATTTATTATTGAATTTTTAATCGTGAAATTTTGTGTGAAATGTTTTCAGTTGAAATAGTCACAGCCTAAAGGAACAATTCACCCAAAAATGAAAATTCTCTCATCATTTACTCACCCTCATGTCATCTCAGATGTGCATGACTTTTCTTTCTTCTGCAGAACACAAATTAAGAATTTTAGAAGAATATCTCAGCTCTGTAGGTCCATACAATACAAGTGAATGGGTGCCAAAGTTTTGACGCACCAAAAAGCACATAAAGGAATCATAAAAGTAATCCATAAAACTCCAGTGGTTAAATCCATATCTTCAGAAGTGATATGATAAGTGTGGGTGAGAAACAGATCAATATTTAAGTCATTTTTGCAAGAAATTCTTCTCCCTGCCTAGTAGGGGGCGGTATGCATGAAGAATGTGAATCACCAAAAACACAAGAAGAAGAATGTGAAAGTTAAAGTTCAGTCTGACTGAGCAGGGAGGAGATTTTATAATAAAAATGGACTTAAATATTGATCTGTTTTTCACCCACACCTATCATATCGCTTCTGAAGACATTGATTTTATTTAGTCTTATGGATACATTTATGCTGACTAATGTGGTTTTTGGAGCTTCAAATTTGGCACCCATTCACTTGTATTGTATGGACCAAAAGAGCTGAGAAATTCTTCTAAAAATCTTCATATGTGCTCTGCAGAAGAAAGAACGTCATACACATCTGGGATAGCATGTGGGTGAGGAAATGACGAGAGAATTTTCATTTTGGGTGAACTATCTCTTTATATATACAACCCAGTGAAATTGCATCTCAAAACAATGCAAGCACTGTTAATACAATGTGTTTATTTATTAATTTGTGCAATTTAGCATGCTATTTTTCCCTAAGACATTTGTCATTAAAATACTTCCATAGAGGTGTTTCAAGAAGCGCTTTTTAAACTTGATGAGGCATCTAAAAAATGCACTTTTCATGGCACAAGATGCCAATAGCAAGTTGCTGTAAAACAGCAATTCTTCACACAATGACCAAAGATATTGATAGATATCTAGACCAGTGATAGGCTTATGTTCAATGATGTGGAAATAGAACAATATATTGACTTCTAAAGCTAACATTTTGTAAATCACAAATCACAGACAGCAGTTAGGTATTTCTACATTTAATTCAGATTTCAAATGAAGATTGTACGCTTTCGTTGTGGGTAGGCTGTGGCTGAGTTGAAATGTATATTAAAATTACACTGAACATCTCATTTGCACATTCAGATTCAAAGTTCACAAAATGTAAATACTACAAAAGTTATACAAAATGTGCAGTGCTGTGCCCCTTAGCACTGAACGTGAGAACCACGGACGTAGATTAAGTCACAGCTTTTGTCTAACAGGTGATGTTCACTCACCAGTTCTTATCTTTGCAAGGGGGTAGATCTATCTCCTCCCAAAGCCAAGTCTCAGGGAACTGTGTCCGTGATACGATCTCGTCAGACTGTATGTAGTAGTCATCATCATCTTCACCTGTAACAGATTACAACATACAATTCAGAGCAAATCAGACAATCTAAGCTGGCGACTGTCCACTATTACTGCAATCCACAGTCACTACCATTTACAGTTTCATGTATCCACAATTACTACTCTCCACACTTTCTACTACTCACAATTACTACAGTCATCAATTATCTGTTTCTACCATCAAAAATGGCTACTATAAAGTTACTTTTAATAACAATTCCTAATATTTACACTACTATTCACAATTATAACATTTCACAGCTACTACTATTCACTGTTACCACTACATACAATTGGCCTACTACTTTTCACAGTCATCGCTATCCACAGTGACCATTATCCAAAATTATTTACCACTATTAACATCTTAAAAAGGCATTGCTTGTACCACAAGACGTTCAAAAAACAGCAAAATGTCCATCTGTCACATGTCTACATTGTACAACAATTACAAGAACAGTACTTTTCTGATTTCAAAAACCCTACATTTTGTTGAAGTTATTGGTTATTTGGCATAATCTTTTTCAAAATCTGTGTGATATACTGTAGTCAAAATGTGTTCTGAGTGGGGCAGTGTGATTCATACAGTGAATTTTATTTAAGAAACTCACTGCGAGCCAGAAGCAGCTCCTCATCTCCGGCTGTAGCTGCACGGTTTTTCATCTCATTGCAGCAGTGCAGGAAGGCTTTGGCACATTCTTGTCCATCTATGATGTATGTGGCTCGTTTTTCACAGGTGTAGCCAAGTTTATTCTCCTTCATTCCATCAAAACAGCACACCTTCAGATCACCCGTGTATTTACCAGCTGAGAACACAACATTATGGTAAAAAAATTAGGGAAGAGTTAGGGATTAACCAACTAAAAATAGTGACTTACATTTTTAGTAGCATCACAGTGGTTCCCTTTTCTAGAAGGTAACTTCTACTCTGCATCTTGAGACGCTATACCACACCAATTTTATTGGCTAGTAAAGCTTGGTGCTCCATCTATGCTGACGTCAGGAGTTAACTGAAAACAACTAAAAGAGTCACTTGCTGAAAAGTACATCTTTTTAAAGACGGAAATGTTTCACAAGTTTTTTCCAATTGCGAGCGATACATTCCTCTGGCCTCTAGAGCAGGGGCGGTGCTAGAGGGGGGGCATGGGGTGGCCACAGCCCCCCCCAGACAGAAGCCTTGCCCCTCATTGGCCCCTCCACTCACAGAACCCCCCCCCCCCCCCCCAACTCGGTCAGACAATATAACAGTCGCACACCTCCTCCAACCCCACCCCCCTCAGATTACATAACACTTGTACCACCCCCCCCCTCCCCACTCTCAATGGTTTACTGTTCTCTAACAGTGCTTATTGAGACTTATTGCACATATGAAACTCATGATGATTAGCTCTAGCGGTTCCGAAGCCGCTCCACACTCTTCCCGCTTGCTCCTCTGCGACTTCCAAGGGGCCGTGTGAGTAAGACGAGAGATGAGGGTATGGAGAGTGAAGACATTTTAGAAGGGTTTCTTGTAGGCTTAGGAAAAAGTTTGTAGAATGACAAAGGTCATTTTGATGCCTGTTTTACTGTGTTGTTGCCATGCCAGAGAACAGTCACAACACAAACTTTAATCCTCAATGCAAGGCATGTATGCTACTAAAAAGACCCTGTGGAGTGGTTTCTCCTGTATTCTCAGGACAACGCTCTTGCTTTCTCCACCAATGTGTGACTAGATTGAGAACACTATTTTCAGTCTTTGCTGTTCGGAATGCCAGAACTCTTCATTGCCCCAGACTGACAGAACTCGTGGCAGCTGCACAAGGCACAAGCATGTTCACAAAAGTGAGCAAAAATCCAGCTGAGTCAACTTGGTTGCGCTGAGCGACCACGGCCCTGTGGTTGATTGATTGAATTTATCTGACAAGTTTTTAAAGAATGTATAAGATTGATATATAAAATGACATCCCACACAATTTTTTAAAAAACTGTCAGGGATAAAACACAATGTACAATAAATACACAATAAAGGCAATAAATAAACAAGAAAGCCAAAGGCTGGGTGGCGTTCAGCCAACAGCGGCCACACACTGAGCATGGCTATGTGCTTCAGTTCGTAAGGAGACTGCCTCACTCTACAGTGCGAGACTCACTGATTTTACGCTCAGAGGCACAATACCTCCTTGCCAAATATGTAATAATAACAGGATGCGGGGCACATAATGGCTTCTACAACAGTACAATTTCTGGTCACCAAGTACGATGGTGGGCTGTGGCACATTAAAATTGAGTACGGTCACATCCATTGTTGAACCTGGTGAGTCGAATTCTCCTCTGAAGTGAGTCTTGTCTTCTACGTGTGACGCACAATCAGTTTAGAGGAATTGGGAAATATTTGGAAAGCCAAGATGAACCTGTTTGCCATCCCAGAGACCATACATCATTGCCTTTGGTACTCCATGACAGCAAGCTCCACCAGGCTTAGCACACAGATGGCCAGTGAAACGTGAATATGCCCTTCCCCCTTCAGCTTGCTGCATCAAGTATTGTATAAGATAAGGGAAAACAAGTAAACAGTGATAATATGTGCCAAATTGCCCAACAGCCACTGTTTCCAGATGTGGTAGAGCTGTGGATGCTCCCCAATGCGAAATTCATTTGAGCTCAGATCTGCTCTCACAAGCTTGAGGTACGATTTGGCATCCTCATCCAAAGCTATGGAGACTGCATGTCTGGCCTCTAAACAGGGCTCATCTGACACAATTGGGTTGTCGCAACTGGTGTAAAACACCATACTATGGGTCTAGGCCCCATCAACAAGGTGTCTGCATGCCTAAAAGTGGTAACATTTGCAGATTGGTACTCCTTCCGGGGTGAGGACCCAAAACATTGCCCTGTGCAGACTCACTAAATCCACACTCAAGGTTTATGTCAATACCAAAGCGACCACTCATGTCCTTTGAAGGCTTGTCTATCAGCAAACACCCTCTGGTCAGCAGATTTCTGCATTGTGTCAGATGGCTTGGACCCCTTTTTTGCCCTGCTACCATTCAGTTTGGGACTTGACACTGATTTTAAATAAGCTTACTGGTTCCATGTTTGGGCCACCAGAGGTGGTAAGCATTTGCATACTCTCTTTGGAGACTGTGCTGCTAATAATTTTGGCATCAGTCAAATGTGTTGGAGACCTTCAGGCCCTTTTGGTCAGCAAATATTGTTACAGTTTGGACCGAGCTTGTCAAATGTCATTCTCAAGCCCACTCTGCCAAATGTGTTGTCAACCCCTTTAGGGCTCAAGTTGTTACCCTGTAGGTGTTCTCTAAGAACCTCCTCCCTTGGAGTCGGATGAAGTTAAGGGACTGCACATGCTCTGCCCTGAAAGGGCATTACGCATGTGCACTGACCGAACAGGTCAATTCAGGGTATTGGAACAATTATTTGTTTCTTCAGAGACTCTCAAAGGTTTTGGCCATGTCCAAGCAAAGTAATTCCCACTGGGTCGTGGATGTTATTGCGTTCACTTCCAAGGCATACAGTGTCCCATGGGCATAAAAGCTCATTCTATCATTTTAAGAGTATGGTCTCCTCTTGGGCATGTGCAAATGGTGTGTCTCTAGAAGACATACTGTATGTGTGGCTGCAGGTTGGGCTTCCCCTAATACCTTTGTCAGGTTTTACAACTTGCATGTATCTTCCCTCTCTTCCCAGATCTTGACAGAGAAAGAAGGTTGATCACTGACCAGTTGGTTAGTATTGGTGTTATAAACTATGGTGTCTCCATTCATACTGGTGTGAATTAGTGCAGGTGTGCAATATATCACTACCCTGTTGGCTAGTGTCATTCTACAAAGCCCTTGTCAAGACAACTGCTGTGTTAAGACATTATTCCACTACCAGTTATAACTACCCTGTCTTGACATCGAGCCATCGGTTTATTGTCACCACTTCTTTCCTGTTTCTCAATACGAAGGGGTGGCTACAGCAATGCTTTTGACTACCCTGTAATGGGTAGTAAGCATTGCATATCAGTTCTTTGGCATTACAGTATACGGCTCTTTTACATCAGCTTCTCACGCAGTGTCAAAGTTACCTTCTTGAAAGGGAACGTCTCAGTTTCTACACAACCTTGGTTCCCTGAAAGGAGGGAACGAGATGCTGCATAGCTGTGCTGCAGCTTCTGTTTTTTTGGTGTTAAGGGTCTAAGAGCTGTGCTCTCCTTCCTTCAACTGGCTAATTGTTTAATGTCACCTTAATTGACATCATTGTTTTTGTGCCAACTTTTCTGATATTAGAATTAAATTTAATTTGATAGTCTTTCTTAAATAGCTTCAGTGTTTTTAACTACTTTTTGTTTAAGCTTGCAGTGAAGCTTTCTACATTTTAAAAGTGGTAAAGAGCTTGGGAAGCTACAGTTTCAAAGTAGCTACTCCAAAAATGGAAATGAGTAATGGTATATTGGCAACTACTGTGGAATTGTAAGCGTAAGCGTAGTTCTAGCAGGAAGAATTTGGGATTCATTCATCAGGCATCACATCCCATCACAATACAGCCTCTGGTTTATAAGGCTACTAGCTGCCTTTCATTGTTTGCATACTTCCATGTTTTTACCCCCATCCCACCCCATCTCCACAAGTTTAGGTCCCATCCTGGGTGGGGGTAAGCTCTGCTCCCCTGCCGTCATCGACTCCAGTAGGATCTGACAGTTCAAGCAGCATTGGCGCGCTGAACAGTAGGACTGGGCTTGCGCCAAATGATATAAGTATCTTTTTGTTCACATTATTAAAATAATCTTGAGTCTTTCTGATAGAACCAAAGTTCTATAAGGAAACATTAATTTTTGTGTTTGAGGACTAAATAGTGACTTAAAAGTAAAATATGAGAATGGTTCAAGATCTTTAACACAGTGAAAGTACATGACCAAAGATTCTTGTCTGATTTGAATGGTTTGATTTAATCAGAATAAATCGGTGTGAAAAATCCAGCTTCTCACCCAGTGTAGTTGTGACCTGCAAAAGACTCTCAGCTCTCCGTCTTCTCTTTGGGGGGATGGGACAGTCAAGTGCTAGAGGACATTTAATCAGAATGAATTAGCATATTGTACTAAAACTCAGATGACTACAATGCAGAGATGTAAAAGATTCCAAGCGGAGAAGACTTATTTAGTAAACTTAATAGAGTCTTTCAAGTTCTGTCATCAGTGACACTAACATCACTTTCCTTAGTGAAGAAAGATTGAAAAATGTACCTGTTCTGGTGTTGGTGCCTCCTGCACTGTTGGACTCAAACATCAGACCTGCGTCATAGAAAACCCCCATACTGTCCTTTCCACTACCTGCTGTACAGCCAGTGTCATGTTTCTCTATGATATCCCAGATCTAGAAGTGACATCAAGAAAGCAGCATTGAGACCAGTGAAGTATGTTTTATACCAGAAAGAGTCATGAGCTGTTTGACCACTCTATGTAGTCTGATGAAGATTCATCACCTTAGTCTGAGTGAGTCTGTTCTTGTTAAGGACGTGCACAGCCTTGTCAACCACCACCAGTCCAACTTTAGCTCCAGGGTCTCCAGTTATTTGCAAGCTGAACTCATCTCCTGGGCTATAGGACTTTGCCTTGTCCTTCACCTCAAGTTTGAGCTATTTTTAAAATGAGAGATAGGCTGGTTTAAGAAGTTTTTTTTTTCTTTTTTCAGCAGGGCACTGATAGCTTGTCCAAGTTAATGCCTTTCCTTTAAAAGGAGCTGAATCAGTTAATATGTGACATGCTTAGATCATGTTGACCATTTCTTCTGATTGTTTACCCACCGTTCCCATGCACGTGTCCTTCACATCAACCCAGACTGAGTCAGACACCACCTCAGAGCCCACATGGTAATAAGCCACAAAGCGGAAGGAAGGCAGCATGTTTTTGGTCACAGGTAGAGACAAAGTCACTAGAGCTTGTTCTTTCCTCTTAAACCTGTCGGCTTGCACAATCTGCCCTTTACTTAAGATCTGTAAATATACGAGAAACAGAGGTGAGTAAAAAGACAGTTAAGCATTTAGAACATTCATGCAATCTCCAACACAAGCTGTATTCTTTTCTTTAAACTGATATTTAAACAATAATTGAGGGAGACAATGTGTTTTAGTATGCATGAAATAACCCCTTCACCATATTTGGTGAAACCCTGTCATATTAATGGTACATCTAAATTACAAATACCATCTCTCACCATGTATGTATAATCTTGATTTTTGGCTCCTGGACTGTTTCCCGTGTTCAGGTTGACTTTCATTTGACCACCAATCTCAAGCTCTGCAGCATCAATGCCAATGTGCAGGTAGTTTTTGGAGCCATCTTTGGGTAGGTAGGCTTGAGCGGTCATCTTATTCACCGCTTGCTGTTCTTCAATTAACATTGGATCTTTGGTTTTTGCCTAAAAATATATATTGATTTGAACCAACACAACCAACAAAGAGCTATTTCAACAACACTAATCTGATTGTTGACTAAAGCTCAGATCTGATTTGAATCATCTCTCACAAGTTCACCAGTAAAACTGGCTGAGCGTCAGTGCAGTAGAGATGGCAGGTCTTACAGTGATCTCCAGTGTAGCAGATCCTCCCTGAGAATTGATGGTAACCTTCGCAATGCCATTGGCTTTGGTTCGACCTCTGACCGCTCCAGGGTTGACCTCCACTTCCACATTTTTAGCAGGTGTCTCGTCAGGATTTGTCACATAAATCTTTTTGGAAAAGCAAAGACCAAAAAAAAAAAAAAAATACAAATAATTGTGGTTTATAGAGCAAATTTATAATATAACCCATTACATTGGCTAGCTTTCAAAATTGTTGCTTTCTTCTCAATGTTTTCTACCGAGATATCAAAGGGCATTCCAGGTTTAAAGAATTGTGGCGTTCTTTTGAAGTGGATGGTGTACGGTGATGTCACAATCTGAATACCTCTCCTGTGAGCTTCTACCATTTCACTGCCTGAAACACACACACACACACACACACACACACACACACACACAATTACTCACCCTTATCAACAGTTTACACTCACACACATACTGTACAGTGAATCAGCATAGATATACAGTACCAATCTTACCAGTTTCTGTTAAAACACTGACTGAAACATAGATTGAGTGTCCAACCAGCTGTTCAATGTTTGGAAAGGTCTTAAGTATCATATCCCTGGTCAGCCGTGCAGTGCTCTTTCCTTGAAATATCTATTTAGAAATAAGACAGAGAACGGCCTCAGTATACCAGAAGTGTACGATTGTGTTATTGTGTCATTGTGCATGTGTTTGATTTGGAATATGTGTGAAAGTGATCCCAAGTTTAATATTTCAGCTCAGGTCTGTAGAGCTCACCCGAACCCTTTGCAGAGAGGCAGCAATACTTGTTTTACTCTCATCTTTCATCACACCAAACACCACAAATCCATATCCTTCCACCTTCTGTCCAAACAGGTAGCTAAAAACAAATACAATTTATAAATGACTGTTGATTAGCCAAAATTGAAAATGCAAGATGACAATAGATACTAAGGCTGTTGATTTAGGGTGGTAATTCAGTGTGATTAATTATATAAAACACACACACACACACACACACACACAAAATGCAATTAATGATGCCACCACAATAAATAATTTTCCAATTTAAAGTCGAAGTGTGTAATTTCTGCGACACTATCACCATCGAACGGAATAAAATTTTGTTTTCAAACAGCTTTCTGAATGCACCCCCAGTCTGATGTTGATAGAATAAATAGATAGTTTGTCATTTTTTATCGATCTTATAAGCAGTATTTGATCAAACTATTAAATAATGGGGAAGACCATCATATAGAGCATTTTCGTCATGTTGAAGAGATGATTTAGGTGTCTGGATCATAGTAGTGCAGTGATGCTGTACAGTCCTGGTAGAGTGTGTCATTACTTTACAGCACTCAGAAATGGCCCGCAAGATCGGAATTGCACATGCAAATTGCGTTCTGCACACATTTTGTTGGTGCATTTGCGCTGTTGGCTGATTTGAATAATTTCTTTAGTCAACTGGGTGGTAAACCAGCGCAGACAGCACATGCAAATAACTAGCAATTTTACTGGCCGCAGTTCATTTTTAGTTAAACCCCCCCATAGTGTTTACGAGTTTTTGAGAAAATTAACCTAAAGTTGGAGAAAGTATTTGAACACAGAAAAAGTTACACTACATTTTTAAGACTGAAATGCCACCACCATGTTTAATCAAGTCAGCAGTGGGCAGTAAGAACAACTCCAGCTGTTCAGGTAACAAACAGCAAGACATAGCAGAGTGAAAGGAGCTCAAGACAAGTTGTTTAAAGTTTAAACTACATTTAATATGAAACACATCCAAAAACGTGGAGTTAATGGTTAGAGATCAGTGAAACGGGATGCAGCCACAGTGAGATGCACCAAAAGCATTCGTCGGACACATGTCGAGACGGAACGCAATAATGCACGGACAGATTGATGAACGAGGAGTGGATTGTAGGCCAGTGATAGGTTTATGTTCAATGATATGGAAATAAACCAAACAATATATTGACTTCTACACTTTTTGTATTGTCCATTCAACATGTTAGTATATTATTATATTTATAATATATTTAGAATTTGGCCTATTTATATTATTATATATTGAATTATCTACATTTGTGGACCTTTTTCATCAAATATTGATATATGTGATTAATTGCCATTAATTCAAATAATTAATTGGCATATCATGTAATTGATTAATCAAACATTTTACAGCCCTAATTAACAGCTCTAAAAATAACCAACACTCAGAATATAAAATGTGTCTTCTGAGGCTGATAAACGTTTTTGTATCATTGTTACTACAGGAGGTCCTTATGGCATCTCAAATAAACAGGAATGACAAGACAAGTTGAAAGAGTTGTCGTTGCTCAGTATGGTTGTAGAAGAGGAGAGAATTCTGAAAATTGTAGGTGAGATGGCAGGTTTCACATTGATCCCCAGAGTAAACGTTTCTTTGCAATACCATTTGCTTTTGTTTTAACTCTGACCCCGACCTTAAGAAGCCCTGTCCCTCCAGACTGGTTTCAAATCACACACTCAGAAAATGAAACAGATAAGAATATATCTTACTCTGCAGTAATGTCGACTGTCAGACTATCAGCACGCACATAGAAGAATGACTCACTGGGTGTTAATGTGACTTCAAATGTTGGTAGCACTAGAAACCAAACCAAACAAAAGACACACATAGATAGATAAATACATTCTTTTCGTTTTTTTAAAAGTTGTGATCTCATTCTTCTACAACACACTGGTTTGTCGACGAACATCTTACCGTATTCTTTGACCTCAAATTCGGCAGTAAATGTCTTCTGTGGAGTGTTTGCGTACCGTGTGATCACCTTCCAGATCCCAGGGCTTAAAACATAAACATGTCAGAATTCATGGCAATAAGACTGATGATAATAGACCATTAATAGAGATGAATCTGACAACAAACAGAGATCCTACCTACAGCTATTTTCAAGCCTTGTTTATTGATAACTTATATGGCTTTTGTCTTGAAGCAGACAGCAAAATTTAAAATGAATTTTAGTTGGTTCATTCCAGTACAATAAATTCAGTCTTGATTGCACTTCACACATATACTTAACACACCTGGCAACCTCAGGTATGGTGTATTTTCCGGACTTCATCCCATTAGCTGGAAATATCTTCTCTGGTGCAAGAGTGATGCCTTGTGGATTCTTAGCAGACATAGAAATAGAAAAGATTATTAAACAGAGCCTGATAAAGATGGTCATTATAGCTGAAATGACAAGTGTGTACCATGATTTCCAAGGAGATTCCAGACTGACTGAGAGGTGTCAGATTGGGAGTCAGAGAGAAAATCCTGTATTGAACTACAAAAAAAGAAATATGATTTTTAATGGTTGGTTTTCTCTATTTATCTATTTGTTGACAAACAATGGAAACATGAAATCATCCAGAATGACAAAACTGAGTTATATGTCCAGTAATTCTTAAGCTTGGAGAACTATTGCTGATTTTTTTAGGACCATGAATAGAACAGGGCTGCGTTTCCCAAAAGCATTGTAAGCCTAAGTAGATCGTAGAAACCATTGGCGCCAATACTCTCTACGATCAACTTAAGCTTACAATGCTTTTGGGAAATGCAGCCCAGTATTATTTGCACAGATAACACAAGATTACAGTCTGTGTTAATGCATTCTCTTTAACACTATCTTACCTGTGCTAGCAGGTGTGTAGATGGGCTTGTCGGTTTGTACAAATATAAATCCAGACTGGAATGAGACCATGACCACTTTCTCTAGAAGGTTGGCTGGAAATTGAGCTTGTAGATACACGTACTGCTTTTCCAGAGGATCGTCAGTGAAATAGTTTTTATCATCAGGAATCTGAACAACAGAAAATTAAAGTCATATACATCAAAGAATTTACAGCACAAAGTTTCAGAGGCCTAAATGCACTTTTGCTTTGCATTAAAATTCATCATAGCATACATATAAGATATGCTTAACACATAAGAATGGTGGTGTCACCTTTATATCTGTAAGGATCTGGTAATTGTTTTCTGCAGTCAGCGTCACTTGTTTTGACACCATCTCTATGTTTTTGCGTGGGTGGTTCTTCACTGAGATCTTCACGTTCAGGGGTCCTCCGGTGTAGTCCTGAGCCTCCACAAACACATTCTCGGATGAACCCACCCTCAGCAAATTGGGAGCTGACAGAGCATAGCTGAGAAAATAACAGTCAAGTAGTATGAATGCTTAAAATCAGACATACAGGAGACCAGAGTAGGCAGTGGCAGTATACTGTAGCCTGGACTCCCCTATGCATAAATCTATCCATACATAGTTGTTTTTTTTAAAATACTCACAGTGGGTCACACAGTGTCAGCAGGGGTGAAGAGAGAAGAACTACAGTGAGCCACAGCAGCTTCACATCCATCCTGTCTGTCTGTGTGTGTCTTGCTGTGAGCGTCTGTTGACATGCAGCACCTCAGATTTATACTCCCCTTCACTGTCAGTCAGATTTCATCTCCCTCCTATCATAGAGATTACGTAAAACACTGGGAAAGGGGAGGATCTTGGATTTTCTGCAAAATATCCAAAATTGGGTAATAAGCCCCATTAGTGTGCTTAAAGAAATAGTTCCCCCAAACATAACAATTCTGTCCTCATTTACGCACTGTTGATCCAAATTATTTTCTTTCCTCCATGAAATACAAAATACAATTTTAGGCAGTTTTAGTACAAATTTAGACTTATATTCCAAGTTTTCAAGCCATACAAAAGCTTTATGTGAGGAACAGATGGTAATTGAAATCATCATTCACAGTTTATTACCTTCTATTGTAATCTATTATTATCAAATCTTATTCATTCTTGTGTTTAATTGAAAAGTGGCACATTTAGATGCGTTGCACCAGGGTTGACATAATTGATGGCAGTGATCACAACACAGTAAGTTTGAATATAACAGTACTCCAAGGCAAAATTGTATTATTATTATTATTATTATTATTATTATTATCATTAATTAAAAGATGTCAACTTTAAGTCATTTTGCGTTTATAAGTCTTTAGATTTGCCATTCTGCATAGCTAATAAACTGTTTTTCAAGAGCACATGAGAATGTGAAGAGTTAACTGCAGTCAAATTCAGATTTCCCGTAAATTGCCTGCACATTCAACCTTTGATAAATTGGCAGCTTCTCTGTTGATTTTTTTGGGTTCAGAGAATATTGATTGGTACATTTCCATGATAATGTGCATGTAAACTGCAGCTCTTCAGTGAGGTGTGTTGACAGAGCTGATTAGTTTGCTTTGCTCAACATTTGATTGTTTTTGTGCAATGGAGTATTTCATGTTCCAAAGGGGGGTGGGGGGTTATTAAATGTGTGATTTCAATAATTTAATAGGCCTAAATTTCCCTAAAATCGCTAAATAATTAATTAAATCGCTAGTTTAAAAACACGTTGAATCAATATTTTTATGTGAGGATCGATCCCCTTGATATACAGCATAAATAGAAAGAGTCAATACTGCAAGATCAATTCGGTCATCCTATATCACATAGAGCGCTGATTTCTCAGGGCATCTATTTCAGTGATTTCAGAAATATTTTATGCATGGTATGCTTGCTTGCTTGCTTGCTGTGGCTCCTATGAGGAGTATGGAGCTTCAATCCAACATCTCCATGCCTCACGGATGTTCGCCAGCATCTTGAATTGCCGCCACGTTTTGCCATTGCCTTCAGTTACTTTTGCTACCGTTCTGCGCCATGTGTTGTTTGGCCGTCCAGGTCTACGACTGTAGAGGCCGACGGAGGGCATGACCAATCCATCGCCACCTACGTTTCTTGATTTCATTGGCCATTGCATTTCTACCTGTGAGCTCAAGCAGATCTTGGTTTGAGGTACGGTTAGGTCAAAAGATATGTAGGAATACGATGAAGGCATTTAATGGCAAACACTTGCAAATGTTTGATGTTCTGCTGTGTGATATCCCAAGTTTCACAGCCATACAGGAGCACGCTCTCTACATAAGCACCAGAGATGCGAAGCTTCAGGTAGATGACTTCCACACCTTGCTCAGCGTGAAATAGGCTTGGCGATCTCTGTTGATGTGATTGCATCAACATCAGTTCCACCGTTTTTTATCACTTTGCAGCCGAGAAAACAGAATTCCTCAACGTCTTTGATGACTAACCCATCTATACGGGCTTGTGCCTCTGTATTTTATTGTTTTATTATTTTCAAATACAAAATAGCACATTACATTAAATTACTTTTTATTTTTATTTTTTATTATTCTTTAAAGTCGTAAAATTTAAAACCACAAATAGCACAGGCTGAAATTACACTCAAAACAAATGTATTTCTGTACATCAAGCAGTTAGAGATGAATGAATTGTAGAAAAGTGTGTTATGCAAATAAACTGATCAGTGATTTCAATATAAGCACTGTAACTCAAAGATTGGTAATCAGTTTTTATGTTACCACTTCTTTAATTGCTTTGGGGCCGTACACAGCGAACAAATTTTTGGGTCCGTACTCACTGTTTTTCAGTTTTTATTTTATGTAAACATGCTAGACTGACAACTTTGACTGCTGTGATGCGTCTTGTGTAGGAGCACAGCTCTTTTTTGAAGAAACAGAACTTCTACTTTTAAAAATGCATCTTTGTGGTGCTGCATAGATGGAGTGGTGGTGGTGTAGTGGACTAAAGCACTAAACTAGTAACCAGAAGGTTGTTGGTTCAATCCCCACAGCCATCAACATTGTGTCCTTGAGCAAGGCTCTTTGCTCCAGGGGGATGGGCACTGTAAGTCACTCTGGATAAAAGCATCTGCCAAATGCATCTAGACTTTTTTTAGCACAAGGATGATGAATAGCCCATAGGCACGTTCAAAACAGCACAACAGAATGAAACAGAACATGAGTCACGATTCGAGAATCTCGATTTAGCCCCTGCAAAAGGATTTTTACCTATTAAAAAACTTTTTATGAATTTTTGCTCTTATGACTTAAAGCATAGTGCTGCTCTGTGCGCTAGCACTCTTAAAATAGGGCCCTTAAAGGGATAGTTCACCCAAAAATGACAATTCTGTCATGATTTACTCACCCTTTTGGCATCCCAGATGTGTATGACTTTCTTTCTTCTGGAGAACACAAATGAAGATTTTTAGAAGAATTTCTCAACTCTTTTGGTCCATTCAATGCAAGTGAATGGGTGCCAAAATTATGAAGCTTCGAAAAGGGAGCATAAAAGTAATCCATATGACTCCAGTGATTAAATCCATGTGTTCAGACACGATATGATAGGTGTGGGTAAGAAACAGATAAATATTTAAGTAATTTTGTGTCGTAAATTCTCCTCTCTGCACAGTAGGGGGTGATATGCACGAAGAATGTGAATCGTGAAAGTGAAGGAAAAAGAATTTAAATATTGATCTGTTTCTCACCCACACCTATTGTATCACTTCAGAAGATATGGATTTAGCCACCAGAGTCATCTGAAGTACTTTTATTTTGCCCTAATGTTGATTTTAGAGCTTTGGAGCTTTCAAAAGTAGAGCTCCATAAGCTCATTTACTAACCTGTGTTATGTGTGTCTATGTGTGCTTTAGTTTGTTTTAGTACTTGTAGATTGAACAAAGTCTCATTTGTATTCAAAGAGAAGTTGACTGTGGTGTATGATTATACTTATTGGTCACTTAAAATCTGTTCACAGATTTAATCCTTAATCCTTAATCCTTAGCAACATGCTTATAAACTGTGTTTTCACTATATTTAAGATTTTGTCAGTGGCCACGACTAGAATCTCGTGATTTACGTGCACTTCAACTAATCACTGGCCAAATAGGTTGAGCAGATGTGAACATTAATTCTTTCAATATTCCCTAAATCACTTATTAATTCCTTTATTGAGCTAAATTCCATACACTAAACTGTTGTATAAAAGCAAGATCACACTCGCAATAGTGCTGAATTTCCATCTATTGCACCATCATGCCTATGGTCGAATCACAGCCATGCTGATCGATGGACATACAGCTTTCTTGCTCATGTGATATTGCTTTATTCAATTTCCCAATCTTCAGATGTACAGTGCATGCGGAAAGTATTCACAGCGCTTCACTTTTTCCACATTTTGCTATGTTACAGTCTTATTCCAAAATTGATTAAATTAATTATTTTCCTCAAAATTCTACAAACAGTACCCCATAATGACAATGTGAAAGAAGTTTGTTTGAAATCTTTACAAATTTATTAAAAATAAAAAACGAAAAAAAATCACATGTACATAAGTATTCACAGCCTTTGCTCAATACTTTGTTGAAACACCTTTGGCACCAATTACAGCCTCAAGTTTTTTGAGTATGATGCTACAAGCTTGGCACACCTATTTTTGGGCAGTTTCTCCCATTCTTCTTTGCAGGACCTCTCAAGCTCCATCAGGTTGGATGGGGATCGTTGGTGCACAGCCATTTTCATATCTCTCCAGAGATGTTCAATCAGGTTCAAGTCTGGGCTCTGGCTGGGCCACTCAAGGACATTCACAGAGTTGTCCCAGAGCCACTCCTTTGTTATCTTGGCTGTGTGCTTAGGGTCGTTGTCCTGTTGGAAGATGAACCTTTGCCCCAGTCTGAGGTCCAGAGTGCTCTGAAGCAGGTTTTCATCAAGGATGTCTCTGTACATTGCTGCATTCATCTTTCCCTCGATCCTGACTAGTCTCCCAGTTCCTGCCGCTGAAAAACATCCCCACAGCATAATGCTGCCACCACCATGCTTCACTGTAGAGATGGCATTGGCCAGGTGATGAGCGGTGCCTGGTTTTCTCCAGGCATGACGCTTGCCATTCAGGCCAGAGAGTTCAATCTTTGTTTCTCATGGTCTGACAGTCCTTCAGGTGCCTTTTGGCAAACTCAAGGCAGGCTGTCATGTGCCTTTTACGGAGGAGTGGCTTCTGACTGGCCACTCTACCATACAGGCCTGAGTGGTGGAGTGCTGCAGAGATGGTTGTTCTTCTGGAAGGTTCTCCTCTCTCCACAGAGAAATCCTGGAGCTCTGTCAGAGTGACCATCGGGTTCTTGGTCACCTCCCTGACTAAGGCCCTTCTCCCCCGATCGCTCAGTTTGGCCGGGCGGCCAGCTCTAGGAAGAGACCTGGTGGTCCCAAACTTCTTCCGTTTACGGATGATTGAGGCCACTGTGCTCATTGGGACCTTCAGTGCTGCAGAAATTTTTCTGTACCCTTCCCCAGATCTGTGCCTCGATACAATCCTGTCTCGGAGATCTACAGACAATTCCTTGGACTTCATGGCTTGGTTTGTGCTCTGACATGCACTGTTAACTGTGGGACCTTATATAGACAGGTGTGTGCCTTTCCAAATCATGTCCAATCAACTGAATTTACCACAGGTGGACTCCAATCAAGTTCTAGAAACATCTCAAGGATGATCAGTGGAAACAGGATGCACCT
The DNA here is from genome assembly GCF_019703515.2 of Myxocyprinus asiaticus. Classification (NCBI taxonomy): domain Eukaryota; kingdom Metazoa; phylum Chordata; class Actinopteri; order Cypriniformes; family Catostomidae; genus Myxocyprinus; species Myxocyprinus asiaticus. The sequence continues at coordinate 52,306,313 of NC_059351.1, forward strand.
GAGCTCAATTTTGAGTGTCATGGCAAAGGCTGTGAATACTTATGTACATGTAATTTTTTCGTTTTTTATTTTTAATAAATTTGCAAAGATTTCACACAAACTTCTTTCACATTGTCATTATGGGGTATTATTTGTAGAATTTTGAGGAAAATAATGAATTTAATCCATTTTGGAATAAGGCTGTAACATAACAAAATGTGGAAAAAGTGAAGCGCTGTGAATACTTTCCGGATGCACTGTATAATCAGGTTACCTCAAGTTTGAAATCTCAAATTGCCTGCTTATTTGGGAGGAGCCAAATAGAGCACGATTGTGAGTGTGATATTGCTTTTATACAACAGTTCAAAGCCATTTCTAGTTCAAAAGATGCACCCAAACCTTCGTTACTAATTCGAAAATGTCACTTTAGAACTAGTAATGATGGCTTGGGCTGTTTCTAACATGTTATTGGAGAAACAAAAATGTGTGTGTGTGTGTGTATGTGTGTGTGTGTGTGTGTTTGAGAGAGAGAGAGAGAGAGAGAGAGAGAGAGAGAGAGAGAGAGAGAGCAATTGAATATGCGTGATTACCTGCGTTTGTCGCGACTTGCAAGCAGAGATGAGCATTAACTTTATAGCTGTTTAACTCTATTCCTCAGCTGTAGTGTAGTGAAGACAATGGAATTTTGGTCAAATACATCCTATTTTCTCTGCATAAAAATAGCCATCCAAGTAGAGAGTCCCCTTTGAGTATTTTGTGGTAGCCGGTACACAAGAGTCATTCACTATAGAAACCGTTCTCTCCTCCGCCATGTTGAATGTTTACATCTCCTCCCAATGCTGAAACTCCGGTTTCGTTCGATCTTTATTTTGATCGGTTGATTTTTTACTGCAATATTTAACAAGGTAGATTTGTGTAGATAAAACTTGCAAACATTTCTTTTCACTCTTCTTTCTGACCAAATCATAACTCCTTTATCACTGTAAATCTTGAAAGCATTCTCCCTGTTGATCATGATTTCAAGTTCTACTACATTCCCTGTAGTGCCATCTAGTGCTCTGTGCATGTGTCAAGCACTAGGAAGTGTAATCGAGCTTGAAATCATGATCATGTCAAGACACAGCAATGGCAAGATTTACAGTGAAAAAGGAGTTATATTTTGCTCTGTTCTCACCCAAAACTGATTGGATCATTTCAGAAGACATTGATTAAACTACTGGAGTCGTATGGATTACGTTTATGCTGCCTTTATGTCATTTTTGGACCTTCAGAGTTCTGGCCACCATATACTTGTATTGTATGGACCTACAGAGCTGAAATATTCTTCTAAAAATCTTCATTTGTGTTCTACAGAAGCTGAAATGTCATACACATCTGAGATGGCATGTAAATACTGTATGTATTGTGAAACGTGCTATACAAATAAATTAAATATTCTGGGTTTAATATAAGTTAGACATTTGTTTTAGAATGTTATGAACAACCAGAAGTGCCACAAGTAAGCCAGATCTGGCCCACATCTGGTTGCTATCTGGGTTCAGAGCAGGATCGATTGTTTAACAATGTAACAGACAGCATTAATTAAAGTAATATTCCGGGTTTAATACAAGTTAAGCTAACAGGAATTGTGGCATAATGTTGATTACTACAAAATATGATTTTTGACTCGTCCCTCCTTTATTTAAAAAAAGTACAAATATACACTAACGGTCAAAAGTTTTGAAACACTTACTCATTTTTTATTATTATATATATATATATATATATATATTTTTTTTTTTTTTTTTTTTTTTTTCACATTTTAGAATAATAGTAAAGTCATCAAAACTATGGAATAACAAATGGAACTATGGGAATTATGTTGTGACTAAACAAAATCCAAAATAAATCAAAACTGTGTTATATTTTAGCATCTTCAAAGTAGTCACCCTTTGCCTAGAATTTGCAGACATGTACTCTTGACATTTTCTCAACCAACTTCTTGAGGTATCACCCTGGGATGCTTTTTAAACAGTATTGAAGGAGTTCCCATCTATGTTGGGCACTTATTGGCTGCTTTTCTTTATTATTTGGTCCAAGTCATCAATTTCAAAAACTTTTTTTTTTTTTTTTTTTAATTAAATGTTAGTTTTATAATGAAATAAATTAATATGGTGGCACAATTATATGTTTGTCTACAAAACTAATTTCAAACATTTAAACATACGTCTTCAGATCAAAAGATTTTTAAGATCATGAGAAACATTTCAGTCAAGTGTTTCAAAACTTTTGACCGGTCGTGTAAGTTACAGTAAGGAACATACAATGGAAGTGAATGGGGCCAATCCATTAACATTAAAATACACACTTTTCCAAAGTATAGCCACAAGATGTAAACATGATACATGTCAACATGATTATAGAGTGATAAAATAACTTACTAGCCTTTTCTGTGTAAAGTTAATAAAGTTCAATATTACAACTTTTTTGTAATGGATATAACTAATAATTGTCTATTGTGGTGATCAATAAAAATTGTGTGTGTGTGTGTGTGTGTATACATTTATAATCTTGGTTTAATGTTTATTTATTAAAATGCCATTGTTTATTCTTTGTTCACGTCGATAAAACATTTATGTAGAAATGTAGCAATTCTTTCATTAAGACTAAAGAGAACTTCAGCTTTTAAAACGCGACTCGAGATATCTGCGTTCTGTTCTATTCTTGGCGCTGCGTCTTCCTTTTTTTCTTTTCCTTTCTTTTCCTTTTCTTTTATTTTCTTCTTCTTCTTCTTCTTCTTCTTCTTTCTTTCTTTCTTTTTTAGCGCAAGGACGGACACCTTCGATGTGAACTGCCTCTTAAGCGAGTTCAACAGAATGGAACAGAACGCAAACGCGTACTTTTAACTTCACATTAGAAACGCAACGCTAAGGACGCGACGCAACAGCCGAAGACGTCCGCTTGACGCATGTGAACATTTACAAACAACGGCCTCTCCGTGAACGCAAACTTTTAAATTAAAGGGGCGTTGAGATTCCGCGCGTGTCTCACGTGATTTTTTTTTTTTTTTTCTGATCTCGTGTGCGTGCCAGTGGAACAGGTAGGCTACTGGGAGTTCACGCGCTTCCGGACGCAGGTGAGAGTCGCTGTCATGAACGAGGCTGAGTCGCGCTCTTCGCATGGACGCTGAGGTCGCGATCTTTGGGGAATAATAATATTAATAACAACAATCAGATCTTGGAGCAGTTTCTCAGGTGAGTTGACGCTGGTGTGGTGTTTCATTCTCTTTGTACAGGATTATTCGCGAGGTGCTTTGAGAGAACAACTCACCAAACCGGCTGCGCGACACCTGCATTCCAAAACTCACCGACTCTCATCACAGACTGAACGCCTGTGATAACAATGGTCTGCGTCACAGTATATCATTTTTAGAGACATCCTTACATTTGAAATCTACTTTTCAAATCTACATTTGAAATTTGTATAGAATAGATAACTGAATTGAATTGAATTATTAACAAAAATCAGATTTATATCAGATTGATTATAGGGCCCCTTGCATTGAACCGAATTAATGTGCCTCCCTTCTTTTTTTCCTAGCCATATTCATTCTTTCATGGTGTTGAAGGTGCATTATAGTCAAAGGTTTGGACACACTTGATTGAATTTATCTTTCTTATGACTTTAACCCTTGTGCGACCTAAGACATTTTTATTTGTATTTTATTTTTTTATTCATTTTGGCTGTGTTAATGCCAACGGCATAAATTTTGGTGTGTATTTTTGGGGGGATTTTGATATTTCAACCTCAGTTCCTATAACACATCTATAATACACTGTGTACACAAAACAGTCACACTCAGGACCTTCAGGACAAAAATGTCCCCATTGAAACCCATTAAAACGGCAATATTTGATCCCAGTGCCATTAAAGCATCAAATCATGAATTCTATGATATTAGGCTTTCATTCCGGAGCTCTGGCTTCAAAATTGTTTTTGTAAATATTTTCCAACAGATGGCGCCATTTTTCTCATGTTTAGTCTATGGAGCAAATACATGCTTTTTTCCTATTTTCTGTTTGCTAGTGTATCAGGTCGTTTATGAGTCATTTAGCACCAGGTTCTCCACAAACGTGCGGTACGTGATGGGAGAGGGGCAGCACTCATCCGGCCGCGCCCTGGCCCCATCAAGAATGGCTCTCCTCGCCGGGCGATTGTGGGCCATCTATCCCGGGCCAATCGGAGTCCCGCGGCACTGCGGTATCGTTACGTTTAGGGGGTAATCTGACTTAGAGGCCTTCAATCATAATCCCACAGATGGTAGCTTCGCACCAGTGGCTCTTCAGCCAAGCACACGCACCAAATGTCTGAACCTGCGGTTCCTCTCGTACTGAGTAGGATTACTATTGCAACAACACATCATCAGTAGGGTAAAACTCACCTGTCTCATGATGTTCTAGAGCACTGCAGGCCAATTGAATAAATGATGCAACTAAAATTGTGTGGGTGTGTTGATATGGATGTCACAGTGTGTTTTGTATGTGTGTATTGAGAAATGTGTGTGTGTGTGTGTGTGTGTGTAAAACAACAGTGGCATTATGTAAACAAACTGAAATTTAAAGGGTTAAAATCCTGAAAATGAATGAATATTTGGTAGTTATGATCAGGACAGATGTTGGTTAAAAAAATAACTCAATGAAAGTGGAAAATAAGATTAATATATAATATTATTATGGCAGTTTTTTGACATGGACATTTTTGTCCTCGAAGGACCTCTGAGTAACTTTTTTATTGACACACAAGGGTTAAAAAACAAAATTGATCTAAAAGTTGATGCTTAATTGCCTCATTAGTTTGGTAGATCAATATAAATTGTGCCTGCATATGAATTTCATTACAAACTATTGTATATTTTTACCAGGATGCTCCACATGAAGTAAGTTAAGAGAATGAACAGAGTACACAGAGCTGAGATCTAGACAAAGGGTGGAGACCTTAAAGAAGATCAAATATAAGAGAGTTTTTCTGGCCACTGCATAATCCCCATTCATCTATTTGTGTGTTTTCATAGTGGAAAAGTGAGTGGTGTGGCCAGATGTTTGACTGTTGTACTTAAAAAATACTGTGATAGTACCATCTTTTTCTACCATACTCTTTTCCATGGTACTTTTTATAAAAGGAGACCAAAGTATTTAGTGTATTTTTGCTTTAGTGCATTTTTGTGGATGTCCTTGTAGTCCTGGCTCAGTGGTGTTTTCCCAAACTAATCATTAACCCTCTCAGTCCACAGCCGAAACAGAAGACCTATTTAGTTTATCCTCTCATTTGTGAATACATGTGTGATTGTGTTAACACTTAGCTATAGTTTGGGGACAAAGGTCCTCAGAAGTTTGCCAGATCTGACAAGACCTCCCTTTAGGGACATTTGGTGACGCCCTGATTTAAAATGTTATTGGTTTTTGTTTTATTTATTTATTTATTTTAATTTTTTTTTTACTTTTAATATGCTAAAAGTTTCCCTGATAGCACGCGTGCATCACCCAGATGTCTATTGGATGTGTGTTTACATCTGGAAGACATGTTTGTTTTTATGGAAGTTTTATGAAATTGAAATGCGTAAACCTTTCAGTTAGTATTTTGAATAGTCTACAGTAATTATAAATAGCTTTATATAAAAACAACAGATTCTTTTCACAGACTGTGATGATGCATTTCCACCCACTCACCCAGACAGCACACGTACATCTCCGGTGCATCTGGAAAGCATCACAATCTATTTAACATCTGCTAAACATCTTAAAAAGATCAGATTTACAAACACTTCAAATCATAAATGTCCCAAAGACACCCGCTGAATGTCTTATTGACATCCGAGACATACAGTACTTGTTGACATAAGCAGATGTTTTAGATTGTGATGCTTTCCAGATGAAAAGATCTTAAACAGACATCTCGGAGAGGTACGTTCGCTATGTAAATGTTAATGTAAATTTGACATATTTCTGTCTTCTGACTGTTGTAATCCACTTGGAAAGTCATGGAAATTATAAGACAAAATGAATTATAAATACAGTTTATGCATTCATGGCAAAATTCCATCAAACTGAATTGAGCAATCTTTAACAAAATAAAATAAATAAAATCCTTAATATATTAAGCTTTATTAATTTAATTTGATTAAAAATTACACGATTCAATCTGATGGAATTTTGTCATGAAATTGAAATGTGTAAATCTTAAAAATATGTATGTATATATATATATACTAATATTTGCTCTGGTCTCCCTTACGGCACTATAGTTTACCCTACTGTAGTTTACTTCTGCATTCCAAAAAGTCTATGGTATGTCTATATTTAGATGTAAACGTGTGTGTTTAGGAAATGCACATCTCACTTCTCTCACTTCTTTCCACTATAGCTGAAAGTCTTCTTCGAAATGTAAAAGAATGACCATGCAAAAACCGTGACCAGTGTATGTGCTAATAATCAGGTACACACACATGCATGGATGCACATCTTGTGTCCTCATTTACAAACACACCCTTAGAACACAGAGCAACACATTTTCTCAGCCTATGTTTGTTTGTGTGTTTTAGGGGTGTGTATGTACGGAGTATGATGACTTCGGTGAGTGTTTCGGGCCCGCCCCTGGCAGTCTCTGTTCTTTTTGTTCTGGTCGTGGTCCTGTTGTCTTGTGTGTTCCGTAAGAGGAGGCAGATGGAGGGGAGTTACCAGCCCAGCGCAGAGGAGCAGAAACAAGCCAAGAGCCATGGTCCTGAGAAACACACACTCTCCCTGCCACTACCCAAAGAGGAAAGACTGATCTGAATGCAGCTCTATGACAAACGATGCTGACGCTAATCCATGCCACTTAGAGGAGAGACTGGTCTGAGACCGGTTTAGGTTTAGAAGTTTTCAACTGAACCTAAACTCACTGTTTTGAATGAGTGCACAGGTTCAGCACCACGATTTGAACCATGATCACTCTTCCAAGTCTTGGTCATACCTGGGCTAGATGCCCCAAGATGATGCGATCACAGATTATGGCTGAATATCTTATATGGAGAACACTTAAAACGGTGGGGGGTATTTATTTGGCAATTGTGACTGATTACTTTCATATTTTCAGTTACAATTGACAAGTTTAAGTGTGACATTAAAGAGGTTTGCTTACACACTGGAGATACCTGAAGCCATTGGGAAATACATTTATAGAAATACAGAAGCCAAACGATGCAATACAAAAGAAGAACCAGTTTGACATTTTTCTGTTTACTTTATCTGTACATATACTTAAAAGTGTACTCAGCTGAGAGGCATTTCGAACGAGTCTGCACTTCACTAGTGTGCCACACTATGGCACATTATCTACAGAGTTTACCCTTATCTTACTGAATGCTTCAGATTTCCAAACTGAAGAACTGATTTTCAGTTTTTCAAGTTTCTCACAGAAATAAAAAGTTTCACAAAGAAAATTATGTACATTGCACTTTGCCAAATATTGTTGACTCTTTTTGTAATGTTTAACACCTTTTCATGTGACTTAACTTAAAATGATGTTGATCATAAGAATGTGATGAAATGGATGTGTAATTATTAAAATGTATCTTTGAGTCAATGACCTTGTCCTCAATTTTGCGGATGGTTTGGAGCTTTTAACGAATGATTTGGCTATGTCAATGTTTGCTTCATGTCTTCAGACTTTCAGCAGCCAGCGCTTTGCCCTCTATAATGAGCCTTCTATAACTGATTAAAGATATTTGGTCACATGGGGTTGGACACATTTTATATATGTCAAAATTGGTCCATTTATCAGTTTATTTTAATGATGTGTAGTTTACTTGGCAAGTAAAGTCAATATGAAACTGAAATTCAGTTTACTTGCCTCATACATGTTGCTGTGGATGATTCATCAGTGCACATATTTGATTACTTTAGCAAAATCTAAAAACTTGCTACGCCTATAAAATGACTTTCCTTTATGGCTGACATCACAAAAAAAAAAAAAACACTCGGGTTTCAACCAGTGGCTGGTGGCAATGTTGCAGTAGCTTTGTAGTCCTTCCCAACTTATGCCCATTTTTCAAAATCCAATCGGTCCTTGAAGGTTAAAATAAGTTTATCTCTCAATACTTCCTGTTTACGGAAGTAAAAACGTGTTGCAACTATTGTTTCATGTTGACTTCAAATGCAGAAAATAATTTGAACAATCAGAAAAAAACAACCTGGTCTCATGCAATCACATTACTATATTTAAAGTTTAGCTAAATTTTTTTCGTGGCTCGTTATGTATATATCACGGCAATTTCTTGGTGAAATGAACACTAGAGGCGTTACAACGATGACTTATTTGCATTCACACAAATCACGAGTTAAAGGTATAGTTCACCCAAAACAAATGAAAATTATCTCATGATTTACTCACCTTCCTGGTATCCCAGGTGTGTATGACTTTCTTTCTTCTGCAGAACACAAATTAAGATTTTTAGAAGAATATTTCAGCTCTGTAGGTCCATACAATAAAAGTAAACATAAAAAGTGATCCATATGACTCCAGTGGTTTAATCCATAACTTCTAATGCGATTATGATAGGTGTGGGTGAGAAACAGATCAGTATTTAAGTCATTTTTTAGCATAAATTCAACTCCCTGCCCAGCAGAGGGCAATATGCACGAAGAATGTGAACCACCAAAAAGGAAAATGTGAAAGTGAAGGAAAAAGGACTTAATTATTGATCTGTTTCTCACCCACACCTATCATATCACTTCTGAAGACATGTATTTAACCACCAGAGTTGTCTGGATTACTTTTATGTTGCTCTTATGAGGATTTTATAGTTTCAAAAATTTGGCACCCATTCACTTGCATTGTATGGACCTACAGAGCTGAAATATTCTTCTAAAAATCTTAATTTGTGTTCTGCAGATGAAAGAAAGTCATACACATCTGGGATGGCATGAAGGTGAGTAACTGATGAGAGAATTTTCATTTCTGGGTGAATTGACCCTTTAAGGCCCGTTCACACCAAGAACGAAAACTATAACGATAACTATAACCATACAGTTTTAAACATCGCTCGAACTCTAAGAAAATAGTGGAGTCCACACCACAATTATAAGACACCGAGGAATGATTTCGTTGGGACCACTTTCAGAGCATTTTCTTTTTTTTTTTAGCTGATGAATGATAAAAATATTGACAGCCAATCAAAATCCATCCAACTTTAAAGGGCTCAAGATGTAACGTGCACTCATCTTCAAAATAACACATTCCAGCACCGGATCGCCACTTTATTATAAATGGAAACTCCTGCTCAAGAACTGGCAATGTTTCTTCTGCATTCTTCTTCAGTTTTAACTGAGATGAGATAATGAAAAGCTAAGGCAAGCTGGTGGCATAAAATTACCTCAGGTGTCCAGCGCTATTATAGACAACGTTGTCTTGTTTCCTTTGAAGTTGTATCCGTCTGTTTTTCTTTTGGTTTCTTTGCGAAGCAGTAGCAGATCATATACATCCATTTTCTTGACTGTGAATATGACCGCAGTACATGCTTGGAATAAAGAAATTTAGCATCTGTTGGTGTGGACACTAATATAGTTATCATTATACAGTATTTATTGTTATACTTATCATTCTTCATGTGAACGGGCCTTAAAACGGCACACTTTTCGCCCTGTTCTTCACACAATGCTATCTTATGACATCTAAACACTTAATGCATGACTTGTAAGGTGTTTGTATTACATAACAAACTTCATTTATGAGTTTGTTTGAGTGCGTTCAAACTGCGTGATTGCTAGAGTATTGCACTAGCGATGTAAAGGACCAGAGTACGAGTCCTAAAGAGCACGTGAGCCTATACGTGAGCCAAAAGTGTCATAGAAGCACCACAAAATGATGTGGTTGCTTCAGCAATCATGTTTTTCATCTCACATTTGCTATAACAACACTATCGGTTAGGTCTAAGTTAAGGTTTAGTATAGGGAGGTCAGTTTTGTTGATTTTAAAGCTTGATAAAACATTAACCTTAAAAACCTCCTCTGTTTGGAATTCGCTTTTAGTGCCACACAGTGGACATTTCACCTCGGAACTGCCACGCACCACAGAATGTTATCACAGATGTGTCATTTCCATGAGATCAAGCTGAAAAAAGTATTAGTTCTTTAAAACAGATAATTTGAAATAGGTATATTCTGATACACTATCCATGACCAGTTAATGTTCAAATCTCTTCTTCAGCTCAGAGACCTTAATGGGAACTTGCTGTTGCTCTTCAGACTGTTTTGGAGTTGATGTAACAGGCGATTTCATACTCTGTTCATCTGTCTGTGTCCCCATTACTGGCCTGCTGGATGCTGTGTAGATATTGTAGGTCCTGAGAGGAGTGCTCAGAGAGGTATCCCGCCCTCTTGGACTAGTATTGGGCACGGCAGAGTCCATCAAGCACCTGGTCTGTGAGACTTGCAACTGGAGCAGAGCTATGGTAGAAGATACTGTCTGTGATGGGGACTCCACAGTCTCATCTTCTGCCTCCTCTCCTTTGTCCATCTTGTCTTCTACATTGACAGAGATAGGGGAGATGACTCCCCCATTTGTAGGTCCAAGAAATGTTCCAGACCTGAACAAGGGTCTCTCCCTCTGGTCTGGAGATCCCAAGTCACTTGACATCTTATCTTCTGTCTGCTTTTGTTCTACAGCCTCAATTATTGGTTGTTCTTCACTGCCATGTTGTGTCTTTTCAACCACTGTCTCAAGATCCAAACTTTCCTCAAGCTCATCCATTGTTCCGTTGACTTGTCCATCTTGAGTCAACCAGTGATCCTCTTTTTCCTCTTTAGAACCCACCTCCAAGTCCAGAGAAGTGTCTCCTGAACTTTGTACTTCAAAACACAGATTGTCCCCTAACTTCTCGAAGCCTTTCTCTAATTCATTAAGCTCCTTTTCTGGTCTGTCAATCAGGAAAACAGACTCCTCCCTCTCTCCACATGGTCCCGCCTCTAGCCCCTCCTCCCAGCTCATGAGACTTCCACTGTTTCCAACAGAGGGACTTAGACTCTCCTGACTGGGTGTGGTTAAACTCCTCTGAAAGAGAAATGAAATGGTGTAACAATGTAAAGTTTTCAAAACAACATCACTGACTTAGTCTGGCTAGACTGATGCAAAACAAATTATAACTATATAAAGAACTGTACATTCAATTAATAGAATGTTCATGTTGTTGTGCTGCAGAACTACTCAAACTTTAATGTCTGTGTCAGCCCTGTTCCCTTTTCCTGATCCCATTCTACTCAGTCCGGCCGGTCCTGGTTCCCCGTTTATGTTCTGCACCAGCCTGGATTATTTCCATAGTCTTTTCCCCTTCGGGGTTGTTTGAGTTTGTGCCCTTATTTTTGTATAAATAAATTCCCTTATTTTTCTACTCTGCACTTGGGTCCTGAGCCTCATCATTCTCTGCACCGTGACAATAGGATTATATTACTGAATGCTATTAAACACAATACAGGACTTGAGATGCTGGAAATGGTGGAAATGTAAATTTATTTGTGTGTATATCCAGTACTGTGTATATACTGTATATATACACCAATCAGCCACAACATTAAAACCACCTGCCTAATATTGTGTAGGCCCCCCTCGTGCCACAAAAACAGCTCTGACCCGTCGAGGCATGGACTCCACAAGACCTCTGAAGGTGTCCTGTGGGATCTGGCACCAAGACGTTAGCAGCAGATCCTTTAAGTCCTGTAAGTTGCGAGGTGGGGCCTCCATGGATCGGACTTGTTGGTCCAGCACATCCCATAGATGCTCAGTTGGATTGAGATCTGGGGAATTTGTAGGCCAAGTCAACACCTTGAACTCTTTATCATGTTCCTCAAACCATTCCTGAACATTTTTTGCAGCGTGGTAGGGCGCATGATCCTGCTGAAAGAGGCCACTGCCATCAGGGAATACCGTTGCCATGAAGGGGTGTACATGGTCTGCAACAATCTTTAGGTAGGTGGTACATGTCAAAGTAACATCCACATGAATGCCAGGACCCAAGGTTTCCCAGCAGAACATTGCCCAGAGCATCACACTGCCCCCACGAGCCTGCCTTCTTCCCATAAAGCATCCTGGTGCCATCTCTTCCCCAGGTAAATGATGCACACACACCTGGTCATCCACATGATCTTAAAGAAAATGTGATTCGTCAGACCAGGCCACCTTACTCCATTACTCCTTGGTCTAGTTCTGAAGCTCACATGCCCATTGTAGGCGATTTCAGCGGTGGACAGGGATCAGCATGGGCACTCTGACCAGTCTGCGGCTACGCAGCCCCATACATAGCTAGCTGCGATGCACTGTGTGTTCTGACACCTTTCTATCATGGCCAGCATTAAGTTTTTCAGCAATTTGTGCTACAGTAGCTCGTCTGTGGAATCAAACCAGACTGGCTAGCCTTCGCTCCCCACACGCATCAGCGAGCCTTGGGCGTTCATGACCCTGTCGCCGGTTCACTGGTCATCCTTCCTTGGACCACTTTTGGTAGGTACTAACCACTGCATACCGGGAACACCCCACAAGACCTGCCATTTTGGAGATGCTCTGACCCAGTCGTCTAGTTATCACAATTTGGCCCTTATCAAAATCGCATTCGAAAGTGAACTCCAACACATGAAATTCAAGAACTGACTGTTCACTTGCTGCTTAAAATATCCCAACCCTTGACAGATGCCACTTTAATGAGATAATCGATGTTATTCACTTCTTCTGTCAGTGGTTTTAGTGTTGTGGCTGATCAGTGTATATACAGTATACAATAAAAACTATTGAGAGTGTGAACATTTTGTTTAAACTTTACTTTCTAGAAATCCACAGGGCTGAAAGTGCCCGAAGTTGAAGAAACAATTTATTGAAAGCTATTCTGATCGTTCATACTAGATCCAACTTGTGAGGGGATAAAGATGTTGAATTTAATTCTCTGAAAGTTATAATATGTTATCAAGGCTAGTAGTGTGACTCGTAAAGAATGCAACATGTTTGTTTGTGGGCAGTTTTCGTAGTAACATATGTCATTTTTCGACCTTTAAATCAGTGGAAACGCAGGTCGGTTCTGAGAGCGCTCTGCAGATCCCCGGCTGAGTGTATGTGATATATAATTAAAGGCCCCATATCTTACATGTGAGATGAATTCACTGCTGTCGGAGCTGAAGAGGTCGAGACTGCGTGTGCCGTACAGTAATCCCGGCTCTCTGGAGCTCTGAGCACTCAAAGTGTCAAAGATCTCCCCCAGCAGGTCCATCTCCTCTGGGTCAGCCAAGAGAGAAAGCTCATCATCGTCCTGCAGCTCACTGGAGCCAGAACACAGCTCAAGACCCTCCGTTAACTCACTAGTTAACCCACTACAAACACACACATAATAACAAATGAGGGAATCATGCACAAATTGTTTTTTACAAAGATAAGACATGACTGAACCAAAAAAAACTTCTGAGGGGGGATGATGCTTCTGATGAGAACCTCATCTATTTCTTTGTTTCTTCTCACCTGTCCTCACAGGTGTTGTTTTCGTCTTGTGTCTCATTCTGTCGTTCATACCTCTGGTTAATAGGGTGCCTGTGTGATAGCCGACGTGGTCGAGACTGAAAAACAGCAGCACAGAGAGTGCAGGAAAAATATCCATAAAGTGAATTTAAAAAAATGTGCAGTACAGTCATTAAACACAAGGTCGAGCAAAACTCATTCAAACTTAATTGCCTCATTCAAACGTATTAGCAGTTTTACAGTAAAAATATCAAGCAGAGATAATGTCCAGTTGCTCAACTGCACATCCCACTTATTAAACAGCGACTTAATAAATAAATAAATGGATGTGCAACATATATTTAAGTTGAAATAAGGCCTAGTTCATTGTTGAATAAGAAAGAGACATGAAAATAGCATAGCAATGTTAGAAATAGCTTGCGTGTTACAACAGTCAATTATACAGTTTAGGCTCATTTTAGAAAAAATATTTGAACACAGAATGCCACAACTGACCAAAATACAATCAAGTATTCCAGAGAGCCCACGTGTAAAGGCTAGGGTATACCAGAGATTATTTTGCAGAGATGGGTCACTTTTATTAAAATTAATGGGAGAAATTAGAACACTCAACCAAGGAGCTCTGAGCACCCAACGGTCAATGGATGTAGAAAGGAAGTCCCACCTTACAGGTAAAAGAGCCAATCACCTTTTAGATACAGACATCACTTGTCAATCAACTCTAGAACGTGCATGCGCATTAGCTTTACAGGCCGGGAAAATTGTGTGTTTTAGCGTAATATGAGGTAAAGGATCACAATTTATGATTCCAGTATTGTCAGATTTTATTGCTGATTTGAAATGTGTTCTTTGACCGTAATCTTGACCAACCATTTTTGAGATTTTGGTCTTTCCCCATTCAAGTAGATAGGAGCTGCACTGGCATGACTGGAAATAGCCTCCTGAGAGCATTCCAAAGATGGCCGACAGTGGACTGACTTGCTAGAAAGATAATTTTTCCATGTGCTGTTCCATCTCGCACACAGTTCGAGCGCTCTTTTCCACGCAAGCCCACATAGACTCGTACAACGCATATAATAATAACATAATAATAACTTTATTTTTATAGTACCTTTTAGAAATTTAGCACAAAGTGCTTCATAAAACATAAAATCAAAACACACAATAAAACACAACGTAAAAACAGAAATTCATAAATAATAAAAGCAAGTCTAAACAAATGAGTTTTTAAATGAGACTTAAAAACAGACACAGATTCAGCAGATATAGTGTCCCAGGGCAGGCTGTTCCATAATCGAGGGTCCTTCACTACAAAAGCTTTATCACCTTCAGTTTTGCATCAGAATCTTGGAACAGCCAATAGTTCAAGACAAGAAGATCTAAGAGATCAAACTGTTCATAAGGTTTTAATACTCTAAATACTCTGGCGCCAAACCATCAAAAAAAAAACATCATGTCCATTCATCTGCACATTTCAAGAGAAATAATTGAAAAATGGGGTGTTTTGCATTTGTGCCACACATATTGTATTAGCAGACCATTTTCAAATGTTTTAATAATCTGCTTTATGACATAATTTTTGGACAGTTCTGCCCTTCACGTGTCACTCACCCTCCCAAAGTGCTGTGTGATTGGTATACGGTTCTGAAGGCAATCTGATTGGATGAGTCGATACGTGTGCGTATCACAGACAGACCCGCCCCTCTGCAGCATGTGAGACTCAGATTGATCCTGAAAGCGAAATCCAGATATGTGATATAAACATGCACAAATTCATATCAACTCACTTATATTGCATACAGAGGTGGCTGAAGAGACAATATAAAATTATTAACTCACCTTTGATGACAGGAGGTTTTTCAATCCAAATTTGCTGTGATATTTGGACTTAATGAGATATTAAGAGATTTACATAATTTAAGAACAATCAAAACCTTTCAGAATGGAAAAAATGTTTGTACTGAAAAAGCAATGTTTAATAATAATGCATTATAAATTAATTAATTGTTGAATATATAAATACTCACTGCTTTATTGGCTGTAGACTTCCATGTCACATTCAGGGCCCCACCCCCTTTCTGTGAATTAAGAAAGATGGTATGTTAGGAAAGGAATACTAGCATACTCTTTGTTTGTTTGTTTGTTTGACTTCAACTTGCCTTCAAATTCCCCACCCATTGCCGACACATTTTAGAACCTGAGAGATGAAAAGCAGAAGGGATGTTCAAAAGAGCTAAATTAATTTGATTCATTTATGAAATTCATTCATCTCTGTTCACACATATATGGGTGTTTCTTCAACTTCGGGCACTTTTAGCAATGTGGATTTCTAGATGTTGCATTAAGACTTTTTCACACTCACTATTTACAAAATTATATAAATATACCGATCAGCCACAACATTAAAACCACCTGTCTAATATTGTGTAGGTTCCCCTCATGCCGCCAAAACAGCGCCAACCTGCATCTCAGAATAGCATTCAGAGATGCTATTCTTCTCACCACAATTGTACAGAGCGGTTATCTGAGTTACTGTAGATTTTGTCAGTTCAAACCAGTCTGGCCATTCTCTGTTGACCTCCCTCATCAACAAGGCATTTCCATCCACAGAGAAGGGCCGGACTAGTTTGAACTGACAGAAAGGCTACGGTAACTCATATAACCACTCTGTACAATTGTTGTGAGCAGCATCTCAGAATGCACAACACATCGAACAATGAGGCAGATGGGCTACAACAGAAGACCGCGTCAGGTTCCACTTCTGTCAGCCAAGAACAGAAACAGAGGCTGCAGTGGACCTACCATCTGCATGTCGCAGCAGAAATTGAGATTTAGCAGACCAGGCAATGTTTTTCCATTCAGCTACTGTCCAGTTTTGGTGAGCCTGTGCCCAGTGCAGCAGTTTCCTTTTCTTAGCTGACAGTAGTGGTACCCAGAGGGGTCTTATGCTGCTGTAGCCCATCTGCCTCAATGTTCAACGTATTGTATGTTCAGAAATGCTTTTCTGCATAGAACTGTTGTAACGCGTGTTTATTTGGGTTACTGTCACCTTCCTGTCAGCTTGGACCAGTCTGGCCATTCTTCTCTGACTTCTGTCATTAACAAGCCGTTTTCGCCCACAGAACTGCCACTCGCTGGATGTTTTTTGTTTTTCGACCATTCTCTTTACACTTGATACTGTTGTGCGTGAAAATCCCAGGAGATCAGCAGTTACAGAAACACTCAAACCGGCCCATCTGGCACCAACAATCATGCCACAGACTAAATCACTGAGATCACATTTTTTCCCAATTCTGATATCCAACAGGAGATTTATATTATTTTGTTTTAAGTTTCCACCACAGTGTCATTTCCAGCACATATCAAATTATTTTTAAAATAACTTTGGTTTTACTATTGTAACCATAGTTTCACCATGGTATTTTTTGCAAATTTACAGTAACCGCACAATTAACCATGGTTACTATATTACCACCATATTATTGTTAATTGCATTAAAAATATGGTTTCTGCCAAAAAAACATGCTTACTACAATAGTAGCAATACAGTGATGCAATCTACACACAAGCAATCCCGAGCTGTGGGAACGAGTGCGATCGACAGAACCTGCCTCCGGATCAAACCCTTCTCTGTACTCCCCGACATTCACCGTGACCAAATCACTGCAATGAAGAGTATTAAAGGAAATATTAAGAGTGGAAACAGGAAATCAAATGGGAAAAAGAGTGGGGCAAAACATGGATTGGAACTGCGGTCGCTAGGACAACAGTACACATTCACATCATCTTTACACCCCACACCACTACAGCGACTTCTGTTGTTTAGTTTGTTGCAAGGCCGTAACCATGTCTTGAACATTGGGGGGAACCAAACCATTTGGGGGGTGGGAGGTCACGGGTGTTAATGTAATGTCAAATATAATGGTCCTCTTTGGTCCTTTAATATAGTAAAGGCACTGAATGCAATAATTTTCTGAATAAAGGCTTGAAATGCGATAAAGGCCCAAAACTTTATAATTTTTTGTTTTAAAGATACATGTATTTTTAAAGTTCACACAGTACAAGACAAACACTGTGTCTGCATTGCTAGCAATTTGCCTGTTTCAGTCATCTTTTATTTCTTTTTTGTGCTGTCTCAAAGAAAAGACGAATATAATTTGAATTTCTTTTCATCACTGATGTATCTGTATAATGACATGACTTTGTCAGCTGGCTAGCAAAAAGAAAATACACAACATTATTTACTGCCCTCAAGTTGTCCCTCATTGTTTTTTCCTCCCAGTAGAATCTTAACAAAATAGTTTCTTCAAGAATCCTAACGCTGCTCTTTTCCATTCAAAAACAGTTCATATTGACCACTGCTGTCAAGGTCCAACGAGAAAAAAAAAAACTGTCAATTACACTGTTAACCTTACCCTTAACCCTAAACCTACCCCTACCCTTACCCTAAACCTAATCTAAACCTTAACTCTAAACCTTCCCGTAATTCAACCTCAGGAACATCAAACGTGAATCTTGTGAGAATTTTGCAAAACAACATGTAGTTACACAATAAGTACATTGTAATGCATGTATTTTAATGTGATTACATAGTAGTTAGAGACACCTAATATAAAAAGGGACCAAATATTCTGCTCACAAGTGATATTTACTTTGAGTTTTCTTTTTTTTTTTTCTTCTAACGTCACATCATATTTCAAAATCATTTTAACAATGCATTTTTTTTTTTATGGTTTATGTTTGTTTTGTTCACTCTTTGTTTTGATTATTCTAGTTTTATGGTGGACTTTGAAAGTCTGGGTATAGGACAAGGCTAAAATTGTGAAAGCTATGCATAGAAGGCATGCGATTTGAAAAATAAAGTTGAAATCTGTTTATCAAAAATCAACCATGGCCTGAAGTTGAAGAAACAACCATCTCCTGTATAGCCTAAATGTAAACACACACCTGCTGAAGCTCCACACTTTAGCAGCTCTTCCTCAAACATATCATCAGGCTCTTTGCCCCGGTTCAACATTTCCAGACGCCCGTCAATAAACTGAGATCAAATACAATGTTATAGTGGCAAGTGACTGCCTATTTAAATGGCTTCTGTAAGAAATAGTTCATCCAAAAATGAAGATTGTTTTTTTACTTTCTTTCTGCCGTGAAACACTAAAGGAGTTTGGGAAGTTTTTCAGTGACAACAAAAAAGTAGTGACCTCACAAAAAAGTATGTCTTCAAAAGAATATAACGCTAGAGCCATATGGACTTCTTTAATAGTGCTATTCTAGTCACTTTTGGACTTTGACAATGTCCATCCCCATTTACTTCCATTGTAGGGGGAAAACAATCAGCATGAACATTCTGCTAAACATCTCATTTTGTGTTCCATAGAAGAAGAAAGTCATATGGATTTAAAAACGAAACCAAGGTGAAACATGTTAAGTGTGTGTGTCTGTGTTGGCACTGACCTCTTTGAAACACTGCAAGTGAACAGCGCTTTCCAAAAATGTCCTCATACTTTGAGACTTTTGACTCAGAAATAACTCCTTACAGAAAACAACCGGCCCCTCCTTCAAAGTGAGAGAGAGAGACATTGGTGTGAGCATAAAGAATATAAAACTGGAGGTAATGTTTTTCCGTAAATGTGTGTCACTCACAGCAGGAGACTGTAAGGCATCTCTGTAGCCTCCGAACAGCAGAGCCTGAGCTCTTAGAAAAGCATGAGCGACCCCTGACCCAGCCAAAGCGGCCTGTCTCTTCAACCTGACCTTAAGACCTGCCACCTTTATACATATACAGAAAAAACACAGCCTTCAGTGTCTATTATAATGCAGTGAGACTCTGGATTGAGTCAGAGATATACGAGTAAATCCGTCACCACGTCAGCAGGGATCTTTTTCAGGTCGTCGTGTGGTGACTCTAAGGTGTTCGTGTCCACATTTAGAATGACCACATCCTCTAGGGCTCGACTTCTCACTCTCTACAACACCAAAAAAGAAACACGTTACAAAAAAGTATAAGTGTGTTTGTGTGGCAAAGTGTGTATCAGAAAGAAAGAGACATGTACCTCTGCCAGGCTTGTGTGAACTCCAATGAGGTATGGCATCGGTGCACTATGGAAAGTAAACAAGACTCAGTGAGCTTAAGATCAATTTGACCAATTATGTTCTGTCTGTGCTATTTTTTAATCCTTGTTTAATGTGCACATGTGCATTGCAAATGCCCCAAAAGTGTTGCATTTTAGACAGACATTTGTCTGCTACAGTATCGGAGTAGCTTATAGTACAGCATCAATACCAACAGCCAACAAAGCAGAAAAGGTAATGCTATATAGAGTGATATTGTTTAGTGATATTATTTAGAAGAAAAAAAAATGCTTTAGCTTAACTAGCACATAAGGATTGGACTTACTGTATTGAAACTATGGACACTGTGATGTTGTGATAACACATTCACAATACATATTGAATTGTTTTATGTTTATTTTATGATTTTACATTGGTTAGATTTTTCTAGATTTAAAATTGCAACTAGAATATTTTTATTGTGGATTTTCATAGTTTATAAAATCGATAAAAGACATTTGAAAGTAGCACAAATAAATGAAAGCATAGTACAAATTTATAAATATATTAAGGTGACCTTCATTTAAAAAAAAAAAAAAAGTTGAAATCTGTTAGTTTTATTTAAAAAGTAGACCATGAGACAAAGTGCCTGTTGTTGAAGAAATGCCCAAATACAGTCTAGAACAACTTTGGGCCCTTAATTGTCCACCTATTCCATCTTTGCAGCTATTTGATTGAAACAACCATAAAAAAGACCTAGAAATATCTCTTTGACTGAAAATCTTTGGTGACTCATGACATACCTAGGTGTAAAAAAAAAATGCCTCGAGACACCTACAATCTGTTCCATTCTGTAGCGTTTGTTCTAGCTATTTTTAAAATGCATCTTGTATGAACGCCCCCTCACGCTCAGGGTGGACAGTGTGTAAGTATGTACTACACAGTATGTTGTGTGTAAGTTCTCACCAGCAGTAGTCGAGCAGGTGTGGTGGCAGCACAGGAATGAAGATATGTTGCCAATACATGGGGAAGAGCATTCCGTTACATGCGTGTATGCAGGCCGTGAGCTGAACACACAAACACAACACTGATAATTTTGTAATTGAATATGGTGCTAGCAACACCGAAGTCATGGGTTCTGGATCACGTGAGCTATGCTATCTTTACTTGCATCCTTATTCGCCACTTTGTATCACTGCTCATTTGAGCAAACTTAAACTCTCCACTCATTTTTCACATCGTATGGTATCCATTTTAGGATATGCTCATACTGTCAGGTGTATTAGTAGAAAGGTGAGGACTCAAGCACAGAGTAAAAGTGAATGGGCTTTATTAATAGAAAAAATTAACAAAAACTACCCCGAAGGGAAAAATCACAGTCTCAGGGCAGGGAGTCGATAAGACTGGCTGGGCTGGAGAGAGAAAGCCCCACAGGCCATGCATTCCAGAGCCAAATAGGCCAGGACAAGCAAGGGAACAGGAATGAGGCTTCCGGAGCAGGAGCAAACAGACACAACACCTTAACAGGGACTTTCCACAATGAACTGGCACAGGACAGAGAACAGAGGGAGGTTAAATGGGGAAGGAAATGAGAAGGATAATGAGGGAAGGCAGGTGAGGCAAATTAACTAATAACAAGGTAACAAGGGGCATGGCCTAGACATGAGAATGACAGAAGAGCACATGTCAAATGAACACCATCATAAGCCATATGCTAAAAAAAAATTTGACAGAGAGCACATGGTCAGGAATGAAACACAAAGCCACGTGCTCAAACACAAACATAAAACATGGGTTTCAGGATCCTGTCATCACACAATAAACTTGACCAAAGTGACAGGATCCTGACACATACATCAGCATCAGTTCTCATCCATCAGACAAAACAGTATCAGATCAAACAGCCTCAGACCAAAAGGTATTGGATGAAACAGACTCATACTACGGTATATGGCATCAGATGAAACAACATCAGACTAAATGGCATCAGACCAAAAGGCAACAGATGAAACAGCCTCAGACTACACAATTTCAGACTAAACAGCCTCAGATGAAACAGCATCAGACTAAACGGCATCAGACTAAATGGCATCAGATTAAATGAAATCGGACCAAAAGGCATCAGGTGAAACAGCCTCAGACTACACGGCCTCAGACTATACAGCATTAGACTAAACAGCATCAGACCAAAAGATATGGATGTAAAAGGCTGAGACAGCATGGTCTCAAACAGCATGAGTATAAACAGCCTCATACAAAACAGCCTCAGACCAAACAGCATCAGACAAAACAGCATCAGAACAAAAGACATTAGATGAAACATGCTCATACAACCTGATCTCAGACTTAACAGCATGACATGAAACATTCTGAGAGGAAACAACGTCAGATTTAACAGCCTCAGACTAAACAGCATCAGATTAAACTGAATCAGACCAAAAGGCATCGGATGAAACAACCTCAGACTACACACCCTCAGACTAAACAGCATGAGATGGATCAGCCTCAGACGAAACAGCCTCATACTAAATGGCATCAGACCAAGAGGCATCGCATGAAACAGCCTCAGACAACATGGTCTCAGACTAAACAGCATGAGATGAAACAGCCTCAGACAAAAAAAGTTTCACACTAAACAGTCTCAGACTAAACGGCATCAGATTAAATGAAATCAGAAAAACACGTTTTCAGCTAATGACCCTGCATCAGTGTGGAGTGGCATGAAACAACTTACGAATTACAGGACTCCTGCCCCCAACCCTGTGGTGGACCAATAACTGGCTGACGACCTGTTCTACTGTAGATTTGAAAGGCCCAATCTCACACCCCACACCCACTCTGACCTTCACTTCACACAAACACCATCACCTCCTGCAACTCCCCTCCTCCCCCCTCCTGCTACTCAACCTGCACAGATCTGTGAAGAGGAGGTGTGTCATGTCTTCCGGAAACAAAAGACAAGGAAAGCACAGGGCCTAGATGGTGTTTCACCTGTATGTCTTAGATCCTGTGCTAACCAGCTGGCCCCCATCTTCACACTGATTTTCAGTAGATCACTGGAGCAGTGTGAAACAGTGTGTTCCTGTCCCAAAGAAACCAAAAATCACAGGACTTAATGGCTACAGACCTGTCGCCCTGACATCTGTGGTCATGAAATAATTTGAGAGACTGGTGTTGGCCCACCTGAAGGACATCACTGGACTCTTTCTAGATCCCCTTCAATTTGCTTATCAAGCAAACAGGTCTTTGGAGGATGCAGTCAACATGGGATTGCATCATATCCTGCAACATCTGGACAGACCAGGCACATATGCAAGGATCCTTTTTGTGGACTTCATTTCGGCATTCAACACCATCATCCCAGCAATACTCCAGACTAAACTACACCAGCTCTCTGTTCCCACGTCTATCTGTCAGTGGATTACAAGCTTTCTGACAGACAGGCAGCAGCTTGTGAGACAGGGGAAATTCACTTCTAGCACCTGTACAATCAGCATTGGTGCCCCCTAGGGATGTATGCTCTCCCCACTACTCTTCTCCCTCTACACCAAAGACTGCATCGCTAAGGACCCCTCTGTCAAGCTCCTGAAGTTTGCAGACGACACCACTGTCATCGGCCTCATCCAAGATGATGATGAGTCTGCATACAGAAGGGAAGATAAACAGCTGGCTGTCTGGTGCTGTCAAAACAACCTGGAGTTGAACATGCTCAAAACGGTGGAGATGACTGTGGACTTTAGGGGAAACACCCCAACACTGACCCCCCTCACCATTCTAAACAACACTGTGGCATCAGTGGAGTCATTCAGGTTCCTGAGCACTACCATCTCACAGGACCTGAAATGGGAGACCCACATTGACTCCACTGTGAAAAAGGCCCAGCAGAGGTTGTACTTCCTTTGCCAGCTGTGGAAGTTCAACCTGCCACAGGCGATGCTGATACAGTTCCACTCAGCAGTCATTGAGTCAGTCCTCTGCACTTCAATAACTGTCTGGTTTGGTTCAGCTACGAAATCGGATATCAGAAGACTACAAAGGACAGTTCGGACTGCTGAGAGGATTATTGGTTGCCCCCTGCCATCCCTTCAAGAACTATTCACTTCCAGAGTGAGGAAAAAGGCTGGAAAAATCACTCTGGACCCCACTCACCCTGCCCACTACCTTTTTGAACTGTTGCCTTCTAGCCGATGCTTCAGAGCTCTGAGCACCAGAACCGTCAGGCACAGGAACAGTTTTTTCCTTCAGGCTATCCATCTCATGAACAGTTAAAACTGCCCCATTGAGCAATAATTATGTGCAATTCACAGTCTAGTCTTCTTATATTTATCCAACACATCCAACCTCTTCTGTCATTACATTCCCTTGCACTGTATATAACAGATTTGTATTTAAATTTGCACTACGTATGTGTATGTGTGTATGTATGTATGTGTGTGTCTGTGTCTCTGTGTGTGTATATATATATATATATATATATATATATATATATATATATATATATATATATATATATATATATATATATATATATATATATATATATATATATACAGGTTTGTGAGGGTTACTTTTGAGATGTATTCCACTACAGATTACAGAATACATGCTGTAAAATGTCATTTGTAATGTATTCCGTTAGATTACTCAAGGTCAGTAACGTATTCTAAATACTTTGGATTACTTCTTCAGCACTGGTAGATTTTTTCACTTGTTTTGACTATAAAAACTCTGCCAGTAAGTAAGACAAATCTCACCTGGTTAGAACACAGTGATCTGAACAGCTGAAAACCTGAAATTAAACTCACTGTGCTCAGTTTGCTGCAGTAGATGAGGATGCGTCTTTCAAACAGCATGCTGGCGTACAGCAGCAGTAGGTTACCCACATCCACAGCCACCACTAGCTCTGTCAGGTTCCTCTGATACAACCACACACATTCAGAATCAGAATCAGCTTTATTGCTAAGTATGCTTATACATACAAGGAATTTGTCTTGGTGACAGGAGCTTGCAGTGTACAACAATACAAAAACAATGCAAAAACAGCAGCAAGACATAGATAATAATTAAAAATTAAAAACTGTTATACACATACCTACATACACACACAGACACACACATACATACATACACAGATACACATACATAGTGCAATCTAATACAAATCTGTTATCTATTTAAAATTAAAATAACAAATCTGTTATTCAAATGACCCAATAAATAAACTGGCAGATAAATACACAAAAAAATAAATCATAGAGTGAAAACAAGTGAACAAAAGGCAAGCTGTGACAGACAAATAAAGGGATGGATGGATGGAAGGAAGGATGGATGGACTTACACTCTCTGGAATGGAAGGCAAGACTTTGAGATCTGGAGCAATAAAGTATGGTATCTAATAGTGAGAAACAATATTCCAGAATTACTTTAAAAATAGTCAAAATGCCAAATAAGATAGCATTTTTGGACTAGTGGCTTTGATACATAAGAAACCATATAAAAAAATGCCATTGTGTTAGTCTGACTCTATGGTTTTTTAGATTAGATGAACCAAAGTTTAGCGATTATTTTTAAAGAGAACAAGCTCTCAGACTTACTAATGTTTTAGTGTCACTTTTGTCTGTAGTCCATTCTCATGAGGGTTAGTTTCAAGCAGAAAGTTTCTGTACAACCATGATTAGTTGAATCAATATTTTTGAATTATGGATTTAGTTCTGTGGCCTGTATTAGTATTGTAAAAGTATGGTTTAGCTGGGTTTCAGGTTTAGTCCGGATCAGGGGTTTACCCCCTCTGACTCCTCCCCTGTAGCAGGGGTGTGTCCAAAGATACCAGGCATCACACTTCTGATTTGAAGTTCCCTCCCTCAGTGAAGAACACATTAACCTGATTGTGATGTCACATGTGATGTCATATATGGTACTTTCGCTAGCCATTGAGCACTTACCATCTGCAGAGTAATCGAGCCATTAGCAGGTGTTACAGGGTGCTTGTAGAGAACTGTTAGCAGTTCTTTCATCTCATTGGTCTGTCAGGGTATTAAATGAATAGTGTTTAAATGGCTTGTGTAATATAGAGATCAATGACAGTATAATCTATAACAGTGAGTTAAAACCTTACCTGCCCTTTAGTCAAGTAGTCAGCTAAGTTATTCAGAAGCTTGTAAAATACCTCAAACCATGGCAAATAACTGTGGTAGACAAAGATTTGCACTTTGTTAAGGTCAAATCATGTTTTTAGAGCAGCTACAAAGTATATTCTAAGTCTTATTGCGAGTTAAAATGACACCTGAGTATACACATGCACGTCTGAGAGCTGGACGTGAGTCTGCAGAAACCAAAGCGCTGACATCCCTCCAGATCTGTCAAAACGAATGTGAAGTGCTGCACAGCCACTGTGTCCTTTGCCCTGTCAATCAATTAATCATAAAAGTTCAAAATACTGGAGTATTCTTTACCATATTTAATAAATGAAAGAATGAATGAATCACCTCTCTATGTCATAAGGAAAACAGAAGTGAGGCAGGGACTGCTGGGACTCCTGTATAAGAACATTAGAATTTTCATTATCACCCACTGAAAGCTTTTACATGCACATTCTAACACTGATTATGCTTCATAAGCCGACAACGTGTGATGTAAACTAGAGATTTACAGATATTGGATTTTGCAGATACAGAAAACAAAAGTGGTGGAAAAGACAGGTAACCATTTAATTGGCCGATAGTTTTTAAAATGTATTTATTGAATGTTACTCCGTGGTGGTGATAGTGACTTGAGTACAGTAAGATTAGTTCAGATTCAGTCATTGATTCGTTCATTAACATGGTTACTCTTTGACCATGCGCTACATGGACAGTTTTCGCTGTTGCACACAATCTCCATGTTAATAACAGTGTCTCCTGCTGAACGCATTTACAGACACGTGTTCCCACGAACATCGACGGGGGACGTTGAGGGGCTCAGGATCTTCAGCTCAGCAAAGACCGTCAAATGACAACAAAGCATATCTTCATATTCTGAATAATTACGAGTTTCAGTAACATCGGTATGTCTTCGTAATGCGTGGTCATCACTCACTTTTATTCATAATTCATCCGGCCATTTTTCTTGTTGAACGAGATCGACGAACTGAAGGAAAGACATGCCTCCTCTCAATCAGCCAGTCAGCAGATCCTCGACTTTCACGAACGAGATGACTGATTCACCATGCATTTTGTTCGAATCAGTACATTCAGTTTGTTCATGAATGAAGTGGGCAATAGTTCAGAGAAGGGTGTATTCGTTCAGTGGGTCAAACCAGTGATGTGGTCTTTCACAGCTCGCTGTCGCATCCTATTTGCTCACGCTTTAGTCAGTCTTTAAAAGCAGCACAAAGCAACACAAATGGAATTTGCATGTCTACAAATGGCAGGTCTTATTTTTCCTATATTTTGTCAAATGCTGGGCTTAACTTTTATCAAGGCATATTAAAAGTTCAAGAAAAGCCTAATAATATCTTACACTGTGCACCAAAGCACATTTCCATCTGTAATTCATGCAATTTTAACTTTACATCTTCAGTCATTCATTTCTTTGTGAACAAGTGTACCAGTACATTCAGTTTGTTCATAAACGAGGCATCTCATCTCATTCATATTCAAATGTCCAACTCGACTGGTTCAGTAAAGGGCGTATTTGGTCAGCAGGTCAAACCATGATGTGCTCCTTCACAGCCTGTACTCAAATGCTATTGGCTCATGCTGCAGTCAGTCATTACAGGCACACAAAGCCAACAAAGCAGTCTCGCGCTTCAAAGTAGAGTGCACTGGCATCGAAAGGAAGAGACGTCAGTGAATGAGATATATGAGTTAGTGTATGGAGGTGGTAAAGAACGATCTGTTAACTTAAAAGATACGTAAAAAAAAACGAATAATTTCAAGAACAAAACATCACTAATGTTAAATATATACCAGCGTTAAGTGCTGCTTTGACCTCCACACGAGAAGTGTTGCAGATAGCGTCAAGGAAACGCAATTTTACAAATTCGCTCTGCATGAAAGCGGGAAGTATGCATAGTAAACATTGAAAACTTGTATTTAGACTTAGAAGAGATACATTCAACGCACAGTAATAAGAGGATTCATTTACACGAATGTCTTGAAGTTTTCGTATACGTTACTGCTCCAACAGCAGTTCCAAAATTAGCCATCGGTTGAGATTAATCGGCTAAACAGTTAGACAGTCAACCTCTAATGTAAATGCCTTAAATGGTTTCCCTTTATTGGGGTAAACACCTTTACTGGTGTTCGTACCAGCTTTTCCAACATGTGCAAGTGTTGGGTGCATGCGTGCATCTATTTATGTTTTAACATCAGATGCAGAGAATAAGCTGATGATTTTAAATGTCAGGTAACCAAAAAGTGTGTATTTATATACGATCTTACACTAATTAACCTTAATAAGCCAAAAACTGTGCGGTCATGGAAACGCCTTTCCATTATCGAGGTTAAGTCATAAATGGTTTAAGCATAAACCGATCAACACAGGTAGATTTTTGCCCATTACCACGATTTGGCATTGTATGTAACCAGGGTTACCAGTCTAGTTCAGCCTGTTTCCTGCCTATGGCCATAATCTAGACCAACTTCATCTTTGAGACCTGGCACCTGTCCATAACATTTCCAGAGCTTTGCCAGGAGACATCACAGTTTGATGGAGTGATTTCACGCATCCAGATGCCAAGTTCAAAGTCAAACCTATAGCGACCACAAGGAGGTTAACCCAAGTGACTCTACCCACCCTAGCAACCGGGCCAACTGGTTGCTTAGGAAGCCTGACTGGAGTCACTCAGCATGCCCTGGATTCGAACTCCAGGTATGGTAGTCAGTATCTTTACTTGTTGAGCTACCCAGGCCCACCAAGGAAATTTACATTTATCCATTTGGCAGATGCTTTTATCCAAAGTGACTTACAGTGCCCTTATTACAGGGACAGTCCCCCTGGAGCAACCTGGAGTTAAAACAAATTAAGTGTCTTGCTCAAGGATACAGTGGTGGTGGCTGTGGGGATTGAACCAACAACCTTTTGCTTACCAGTTCAGTACTTTAGTCCACTACACCACCACCACACCAATTTATTTGTATGAAAAATGCACACACAGAAAAAATGAACACAGACCACACTGAGCCCTGAGTACTGACCTGATCACTGAAGTCTTCAGGGAACTGAAACAGTACTCCAGGATCTACTCAAATAGAGAGAACACACACAATTGAAAACACACAGATAATTCACATTCTCATCAGTTAATTTCTTAACTCTATAGAGGATGTGGTTAAAGGGAGGTCAAAGTTGTCCACATATAGGGGAACCAGGGTTACCAGTCTAGTTCAACCTGTTTCCTGCATATGGCCATAATCTAGACCAATTTCATCTTTAAGATCTGGCTTAATCACATATGTATCTCTCTCTAGCCTATAAGTATTTCCTCTCTCCACCATGTGAGCAGATTACAGTAACTAGTTCCCCTGCTTTTGCTCTATTTGATGAGCGTGTATCAGTCCTGGCGTGTGGTTTTTCTGGTTCAGTCACATGACAGGAAGAGCCATCCTTAGAAGAGACTGCTGTGTGCATGTACCCACCTTTATCTCTGGCAATTGGACATGAAGCTTGAAAGAACCAGTAGAAGGTTTTGTCAGGGTTTTCTCTGAGAATGATAAAATCATGAGCAAAATAGTTATCATAAAAATCACACTAAATACACCATCCTCACACAAAATATTATATTATATTATATTATATTATATTATATTATATTATATTATATTATATTATATTATATGCATATTAACGTAATAACATAATATTCTGATACATTATTTTTGACAGCTTATTTTTCACATAACTAATCAAACTGAAATAATGCATTAAATCAACAGCCATATACATACATACATACATACATACATATATATGATATATATATATATATATATATATATATATATATATATATATATATATATATATATATATATATATATATTAACAATTAATCATGTATGCCAGTGAAAGGCTTATGTTCAATGTATGTTCAATGATATGAAAATAAAACAAATATACCGACTTCTAAAGACACATTTTTGTATTGCTTAACAAATTCTTTACTCCTCTGTTATTTTATGTCTTTATAAAATAACAGATTGTTTATAGCATATTTATATTGTATTTATATATTTTAAATTATCCTTATTTG
The DNA here is from genome assembly GCF_019703515.2 of Myxocyprinus asiaticus. Lineage (NCBI taxonomy): Eukaryota > Metazoa > Chordata > Actinopteri > Cypriniformes > Catostomidae > Myxocyprinus > Myxocyprinus asiaticus. Next base: position 52,336,080 of record NC_059351.1, read on the forward strand.
GGGGCCTTTCTCTGGAAATGTATGAACAATGTTGTACTCGTTTGCTAATGCAACATTTATAGCCTGAATATATATACAGTACATACACTCACTGACCACTTTATTAGGTACACCTGTACATCTACTTATTAATGCGATTATTTAATCAGCCAACCGTGTGGCAGCAGTGTAATGTATAAAATCATGCAGATACGGGTCAGGAGCTTCAGTTATCCTTCACATCAACCATCAGAATTGGGAAAAAATGTGATCTCAGTGATTTAGTCTGTGGCATGATTGTTGGTGCCAGATGGGCCGGTTTGAGTGTTTCTGTAACTGCTGATCTCCTGGGATTTTCACGCACAACAGTATCAAGTGTAAAGAGAATGGTCGAAAAACAAAAAACATCCAGCGAGTGGCAGTTCTGTGGGCGAAAACGGCTTGTTAATGACAGAAGTCAGAGAAGAATGGCCAGACTGATCCAAGCTGACAGGAAGGTGACAGTAACCCAAATAAACACGCGTTACAACAGTTCTATGCAGAAAAGCATTTCTGAACATACAACATTGAGGCAGATGGGCTACAGCAGCATAAGACCCCTCTGGGTACCACTACTGTCAGCTAAGAAAAGGAAACTGCTGCACTGGGCACAGGCTCACCAAAACTGGACAGTAGCTGATTGGAAAAACATTGCCTGGTCTGCTAAATCTCAATTTCTGCTGCGACATGCAGATGGTAGGTCCACTGCAGCCTCTGTTTCTGCTCTTGGCTGACAGAAGTGGAACCTGACGTGGTCTTCTGCTGTTGTAGACCATCTGCCTCATTTTTCGATGTGTTGTGCATTCAGAGATGATATTCTTCTCATTACAATTGTACAGAGGGGTTATCTGAGTTATCATAGCCTTTCTGTCAGCTCAAACCAGTCTGGCCATTCTCTGTTGACCTCTCTCATCAACAAGGTGTTTCCATCCACAGAACTGCTGCTCACTGGATGTTTTTTGTTTTTGGCACCATTCGGAGTAAATTCTAGAGACTGCTGTGTGTGAAAATCCCAGGAGATCAGCAGTTACAGAAATACTCAAACCAGCCTGTCTGGCACCAATAATCGTGCCATGGTCAAAATCAATGAGATCAAATTTTTTCCCCATTCTGATGGTTGATGTGAACATTAACTTTAGCTCCAGACCCATATCTGCATGATTTGCATGAAGAAGCACAATCCAAAATAGCAATAGGGCAGCATATTTTATCTGCACACTGCATACTACTGACATCCTAAAATACAAATGACCAGCAAATCTGAATGATGAACACTGTGACTGTGAATGTGAAAATGATCATTTGCAAGTTTCTCGTCTTTGTCTCTTAACAAAATGCTTCATAAGTGACACAGGATGTGGTCACTGTTCGAATTAGGAGGAGCACTGCAACGGAATTGTCTACTGAAAGTAATTCTGGGCTACTATTTCCAATGAATTCAGTGTCTAATTCTAAATGTCTTATTCCTGAGCCTAATGGATTGTGTTTATGGTGTGTCTTTGCTTTGCAACACAAAACTTAATGTGATATTTAATTGATACATGCTGACTTTAGAATCCTGGCAAGTCTGAGACAAACACTGAGATCTCTTTTGAAACTCTAGAGGAGACAAACTTCAGCAAATGTCCCCATTCATTCTTCATTTAATCTCATTGTTTTCTAGGAGAAACAATTGACGTATTAAATAGATTTAATGTACCATTCAAAAAAAGAAAAAAAGTATTGTGACACTTTGTGGTTGTCAAATGTTAGTGAGACATTTCATAGTTAATGTGTTGAACTCCACTTGTGGTTACTCTGCAAGGACACCTGTGTGAACTTGAGGAGAACTGACATCATACATACACTAAAAATCCCCATGATCTAATACAATGAACTCAGACATTGTTAACTGTGGCTTTAAGTGTCCAAATAATACTTTTGGAGCCACTGTACTTCTGTACAGGCCATCCAAGTGATGAAAGATCAAGATGTGATGATGCTACTGAATGGAAATCTCCCCACTGAATAACGGAGGAATTTGACTGAGACAGTCAACTGTGTAAATTGTCTTGCAGATATACTGTATATCAGATATATCAGTATTTTCAGAGTTTATTGCATTTGTTAAAATGTGACATGATAGAAAGTTCTCACATCCAAGAACGACAGAGCGAGGAAGAGGAAGTGCGCATGATGCCACAATATGAACAAACAGAGAACAACAGAGACAGAAAGAGACACTAAGGGACAGAGTCTTACTTGATCCTGGAGCCCATGTTGCACTTGTATACTGGGGTCCATTCGTGAAGTTCAGGGCCTCAGTTAGTCAGAGTCAATACATCCCTTAATAACACACATCAACACACACACATCCTCACATCATACAGTCAGTTCTGCTGACAAGCACACGGCTTAAGACAGCACTTCCTGATTTGAGTGTGTGTGTGCATGTGTGTGTGTGTGTGGCCTACATGACGTTTGCCGGTACGTTTCTTCTTGACATGATTCTTTTTTTCACAATTTAATGATTGCAAATTAATCATAAAAAACTCCATATGCCAACAATCACATGCAAATAAGCAATGGATGCCAACAAACACACGCAAGAGGAAATACAGGAATGGACTTCCTCTGTTGCATGACTGCTTTCACTCTGTTTTTATTCTTTCATTATTCTTAATTCCATCTGTTTGCCATCTATTTCTCTCTTTCTGAATCTAGCATTAAAGGGCAGTCATCATGGATGTGCCCGTACAGGCTGAACCATAGGCTACTTAATGAGCTAGTTGCTGTTTTGTTATTTACCAAGACACACTTTCTTACACATGCACCATTCCCACACACCATGCTCTTTCTGATTTATTATGTGATTGGAATGAAAGGACATCCAAATTGTTCTTGGTACCAATTATGCTTCACAAATTAGTGCCTTCGAGTGTTCAGTGGAGGAACATCATGTTGGCATTAGCTAGCCCTGCTAACATTTTGATGCTTGTAAAAAAGAAAAAAAAAAATAAATAAATAAATAAAAGAAAAGAAAAGTCAATCAAAAGTAAAAATTTCCAGTTTTCTTATTGTGAGGACTGGGGAGAATGTTAAGGTTAGCAAAATTTTCCGGAAATCTCTCTGCTTAGTATGTGAACCTTACTATTAGCTTTTTGTTCTTAAAATGATTTCCAAATATAACATTTTGGTTGTGGGAACTGTATTTTTTATAATTATTATAATTATTATAATAATTTAATTAATGTAAGGAAATGTTAAGATTAGCATAACATTTCTGCAAAAAATCTTTCAACTTAATTTCTAAACATTATTTTGCACTTTTGTTCTTACAATGTTTTTCAAACATTGTATTTTGGTTGTGGGAAAGGTAAAAATGTCCAGTTTTCTTAATGTGAGATGGCATTCCCGAATATGTTTTTTCAACTTCATTCCTCAACTTAATTTGCTATCAGCTTAAAATTTAAAGAACATCTAAAGATGTACTGTACGTTCAAACAATGTTGCACCAAGAATACTTTTTCCTAACATTTTTACTTTTTTGAATACTAATATCATAACAGCATTCTGTTAATGTCATTTTAAGAATGTTTGTTCCTAACAGTTACACAGCAGTTACATAAAGTTAGCCAAAGTTATTGTAACATACTCTTGTTCTTGGGTTCAAACTACAAGAACTTAAATACTCTAAAAGCCACAACAACTCTTGAGGGTAAGTATTCTCATGTCTTTATTTGGTGAATCCAAGGTAATTTTAAGAGAGGATTATGAATGAGCTAATATGCTGGCGATGGGAGAATGTGGAAATGCTACTGCTGAAAATGTAAAAATCACACAAGAATTGAATGAACTCTCTGTTTAACACAAGTGGACTGAACGGAGGTTAAGAAAGGGAGGTAAGAAGGTGTACACAGAAATAACATGGCATGATCTGAATCAGTTGATGGAGCAAGCTTATGGTCAAATAGAAGAAAATGAGGTGACAGGTGGAGATCAGGCGGCCTCCTCTTCGCCTTCCTCCTCGAACTCTCCTTCCTCAGCGGTGGCGTCCTGGTACTGCTGGTACTCAGAAACCAGGTCATTCATGTTGCTCTCTGCCTCCGTGAACTCCATCTCATCCATGCCTTCGCCAGTGTACCAGTGCAGGAAAGCCTTGCGACGGAACATGGCGGTGAACTGCTCTGAAATTCGCTTGAACAACTCCTGGATGGCCGTGCTGTTGCCGATGAAGGTGGCAGACATTTTGAGCCCACGTGGAGGGATGTCGCAAACGGCTGTCTTCACGTTGTTGGGGATCCACTCCACGAAGTAGCTGCTGTTCTTGTTCTGAACATTGAGCATCTGCTCATCCACCTCCTTCATGGACATGCGTCCACGGAACACAGCGGCCACGGTCAGGTAGCGGCCGTGACGCGGGTCGCAGGCGGCCATCATGTTCTTGGCGTCGAACATCTGTTGGGTAAGCTCGGGGACGGAGAGGGCACGATACTGCTGGCTCCCCCTGCTGGTCAGAGGTGCGAACCCGGGCATGAAGAAGTGCAGACGCGGGAAGGGCACCATGTTGACTGCCAGTTTGCGAAGATCTGCATTCAACTGGCCGGGGAACCTCAGGCAGGTCGTGACTCCGCTCATGGTGGCGGAAACGAGGTGGTTAAGATCGCCATAAGTGGGTGTTGTGAGTTTGAGAGTACGGAAGCAGATGTCGTACAGCGCTTCATTGTCGATGCAGTACGTCTCGTCCGTGTTCTCCACCAGCTGATGGACGGACAGTGTGGCGTTGTAGGGCTCCACAACAGTGTCGGACACTTTGGGAGAGGGCACCACGCTGAAGGTGTTCATGATACGGTCTGGATACTCCTCACGGATCTTGCTGATGAGGAGGGTGCCCATACCAGACCCTGTTCCTCCACCCAGAGAGTGGGTGAGCTGGAAGCCCTGCAGGCAGTCGCAGCTCTCCGCTTCCTTACGGACCACATCCAACACCGAGTCCACCAGTTCTGCTCCTTCCGTGTAATGACCTTTAGCCCAGTTATTACCAGCTCCGCTCTGACCTATATGACACAAAATCTAAAAATGATGCTTCTGAAAGTGTATAGTGCTAAAAATACTGCATGTTTTAAAAAATATATATATTTTACTAAACATGGGCTGGTCTAGGGGTGGGCTTCTGTGGCTTAATCCCTGATTGTTTTTAGCATTATGTAGGGATGTCTAAAGCACCAGTACTTCACTACCAAGTCGATTATTAACTTAATTAACGTAACATATCACTTAATTATACCATTTTTCTACAGTAACGGAAATACCAAATGCTCAGTTAGGTACCCATGTGCGCCGCAGGCAGCTGCTTTTCACCACACAAGTAGAGAGCTCGCAATTTGCGATTGCAGCTGTATGTGAACAGTCAAAATTCCTGTCTTGGTGAGGTATTGCAAACTGTGTTGACTTAGTTCATCCATGTTTAATAAGTACTAAATGTTTAGATACATAACCCTGAAAACAATAAGTGGCTAATATACAGATGAGCTCGAAGAATTTGCTAACTTTAAGACACAACTCAGGACATTTACATGTTTTCCACAAACCCCTAATTCTGTTATAAGGACTCACTAACAAACTTTTTTATTCTTTTTTACATCAGATGTACCTTTATCTTCAGCATTCACTATTTACTGTAGATTTGTTCTAGCTGTAATTAATTAATGATACACACTAATCAAAGATATCTGCCTGCAATGTGAAATGAGTGAAGGGTTTTCATTTACCAAAAACAAAGTTGTCAGGTCTGAATATCTGTCCAAAAGGACCAGAGCGGACAGAGTCCATGGTTCCGGGTTCTAGATCCACAAGGATGGCACGAGGGACGTACTTTCCCCCTGAGTAAACAGAATCAGAGAACACGTATAAAACATGACTTTAGCTATTTCAGTGACATGTGGAGATGTTTGTAAGTATATTTGAGAGGCTGGACATTTGTCCCTTAACTACAGGTAGTATAACTGTGATTTTACTACAAATACCATGGATAAACTAGTAAAAGCATAGTTAATGTTCATGAGGGTAACACATACTGCAGCTGGTTTCTCATGATAGCAAAAGCCTAAATCAGTGGTTCTTGAACCAGGGGGCCAGGGCCCACCATAACTTCCTTGAGATGGGAGGGTGCATGAGTGTGATATATAATGCTCCCTAAATTCACACATTTGACTGTCCCTGGATGTTACCATTGTGATATGCCTACCACTGGCCTCATTGTAGTAAACACTGATGCGATCCAGCTGCAGGTCGCTGTCTCCATGGTAGGTGCCAGTGGGGTCGATACCATGTTCATCACTGATCACCTCCCAGAACTGAAATAAAGAGCAAAATAAGAATGAGAAAAACACTGGTTTATCTCTCATTACTTGTATAATGCAGATTTCTTCAATCTGTAATATTCCAGCTAAACCTCTAAAAAAAAAAAAGGCAATTTAATATTGCATTCACAAGGAATTAGTTGCTTATTGTAATATTAGCGGAAAGGAGGTAATTTATGAGCCTAAATATGTGGAGATAACAGTAATATAGACCCCCCCCCCCCCCCCCCCCCCCCCCCACACACACACACACAATAGCAATTGTCTGAGGGCGTCGCCCTGGTATGTAGGAATACATAGAAACAATGAGACACAAAGAGATAATGACATTGTCTATTACACGTGTCATTTAAAAATATATATATTATTCGAATACTTCTTTAAATGATCGTTCATAATAATATTGCAATTTTTGAACTACAAATCACGCCTGGAAATAGATTTACAGCGCAAACCGGCCGGCCACACCCCTCTCTGACAGACGGTGCGAGACAATTATGACGACATAATAATGCAATCAAAATAACATTGTTTTTTTTAGATAGAACGCCGTCATTCGTAGACTATTAAAAAGCGATGCAAATCGTTAACATGCTATTTCTGCACTATTAAAGCTATTCCAAAAATAGACACAATATGTATATATAGGCCTATATAGCCTATATAGATATATATTTCTTTTTGGAAATAGAGAAACGTGCAAATAAAAGCGGAGAGTGTATTGTTATGCTGTAATTTATTTTATATCTTTATTATAAACATCGCAGATAATCGAGGTTTGTTTCATTATGTAATATTTTAATTCATCACCTACCTTTGCTCCGATCTGATTCCCGCACTGTCCCGCTTGCAGGTGCACTATCTCACGCATGATGACTTCGGATGTGGAGGGACTTCAAGACGGCGAAAATACGGTGAATTAACGGTAAGGTTCGGTCGTCTCGGTTGTCCGTTCTCACACCCTCTCTGGTCGACTGTCTCGCAAAGACTGATGCGCGCTCCCGACAGCTCCGCCTGCCTCCGACTGTACTGCAGAATGACGTCATCTCCATGGCAACGGAGCGGATGAGACGGTCCAGATTTCCCACATCTTTCTCATTAGAGACGCAGGTCGGGTCGGGTTACTTCAAACCCCCTAAGAGAGAGGAATAGCAAAAATTGCCCAACTATACATGCAATTACTGTACGTTTGTCATTCAACCTAGTGAAATATAGCCTATATGTTTAATGCATGCTTGTTTGTGTGTCACATGTGTTCTGTGTTGGTATCTACACAGTATACATAAAAAAATGACAAAATAAGCAAAAGTCTAACATCAGGGCCGTTTCTGACCATATGGGGGCCACAAGCGAAATACTACTTGGAGGCCCCTCGGATCCAGGGCAGGCCCACCCAAGAATGACACCACAGTACAGTCTTCAACAACGTTTAATAGCCTTTATTAACTTAAAATTGGAATGTATAAACTACACTAAAAGCAATAATAATAAATAAAAGTAAATAAATAAAATAAAATGAAATAAAAAAATAACAATACATTATAAAAATATAAAAATTTGCAATAAATGACCACAAATAACAATAAAAAACTTTATACAACTGAAATAGCAACTTCAACATCCAACCAATAAAACAGCTTGTGTGTATTATTGCTCAACAGAATTTCTCCCTTCCCCCTCGGGCCACAAGGGGGGCTCCTATAACTGTCTAATTGAGCCATGGCAGCTGCTTGAGTCTTGCTCAAAGCTTTTAGTATATATACAGTTGAAGTCAGAAGTTTACATACACCTTAGCCAAATACATTTAAACTCAGGTTTTCACAATTCCTGACATTTATTCATAGAAAACGTTCCCTCTCTTAGGTAATTTAGGATCATTATTTTATTTTAAGAATGTGAAATGTCAGAATAACAGTAGAGAGAATGATTTATTTCAGCTTTTCTTTCATCACATTCCCAGTGGGTCAGAAGTTTACATACACTTTGTTAGTATTTGGTAGAATTGCCATTAAATTGTTTAACTTGGGTCAAACTTTTTGGGTAGTCTTCCACAAGCTTCTCTCAATAAGTTGCTGGAATTTTGGCCCATTCCTCCAGACAGAACTGGTGTAACTGAGTCAGGTTTGTAGGCCTCCTTGCTCGCACACGCTTTTTCAGTTCTGCCCACATATGTTCTATCAGATTGAGGTCAGGGCTTTGTGATGGCCACTCCAATACCTTGACTTTGTTGTTCTTAAGCCATTTTGCCACAACTTTGGAGGTATGCTTGGGATCATTGTCCATTTGGAAGACCCATTTGCAACCAAGCTTTAACTTTCTGGCTGATGTTTTGAGATGTTGCTTCAGTATATCCACATAATTTTCCTTCCTCATGATGTCATCTATTTTGTGAAGTGCACCAGTCCCTCCTGCAGCAAATCACCCCCACAACATGATGCTGCCACCCCCATGCTTCACGGTTGGGATGGTGTTCTTCGGCTTGCAAGCCTCACCCTTTTTCCTCCAAACATAACGATGGTCATTATGGCCAAACAGTTCAATTTTTGTTTCATCAGACCAGAGGACATTTCTCCAAAAAGTAAGATCTTTGTCCCCATGTGCACTTGCAAACTGTAGTCTGGTGTTTTATGGAGGTTTTGGAGCAGTGGCTTCTTCCTTGCTGAGCAGCCTTTCAGGTTATTTTGATATAGGACTCGTTTTACTGTGGATATAGATACTTGTCTACCTGTTTCCTGCAGCATCTTCACAAGGACCTTTGCTGTTGTTCTGGGATTGATTTGCACTTTTTGCACCAAACTACATTCATCTCTAGGAGACAGAATGCATCTCCTTCCTGAGCGGTATGATGGCTGTGTGGTCCCATGGTGTTTATACTTGCATACTATTGTTTGTACAGATGAACGTGGCACCTTAAGGCATTTGTTCCCAAGGATGAACCTGACTTGTGGAGATCCATAGTTTTTTTTATGAGGTCTTGGCTGATTTCTTTTGATTTTCCCATGATGTCAAGCAAAGAGGCACTGAGTTTGAAGGTAGTCCTTAAAATACATCTACAGGTACGCCTCCAATTCAGTACACCTCCTATCGGAAGCTAATTGGCTAATTTTCTAAAGGTTTGACATAATATTCTGGAATTTTCCAAGCTGCTTAAAGGCACAGTTAACTTAGTGTATGTAAACTTCTGACCCACTAGAATTGTGAGAACAATTAAAAGTGAAGCAGCCTGTCTGTAAACAATTGTTGGAAAAATTACTCATGTCATGCACAAAGCAGATGTCCTAAATGACTTGCCAAAGCTAGTCTGCAAAATCTGTAGAGTGGTTAAAAAAAGATTTTTAATGACAACCTAAGTGTATGTAAACTTCTGACTTCAACTGTATATAAAAAATGGCCTTGCTCTGCGGGGCTCCCAGGTGGCCCAGGGCTGTATGTGGCTGCTTATAGGGTACAAAGGGGTACCAATGTAAAAGGCTCCTTTGATTTGATTTTCAGCCAAAACAATAAATAGCATTAAAAACTACCACAGTACTTTCCTAAACACCTGTTTGACACTATGAACTGTACAATTTTCTCTTCCATGAGATCATTGCATGTAACATCTAAAGGCTGATTTTGAGGCAGTTTGATCTAATATATATATACTGTATTTTAAAATGTACACAGTGTTGGGTAACATTACTTTTAAAAGTAACTCGTTAGAATATTGCGTTAAATAAAAAGTTTCTTTTTTTTTTTTTTTCTTTTTAATGGAAAGTAAAGCATTATTTTTGCATTACTTTTTTCTCACAACCACTTTCTCTTCTGCAATGCTATGCATTCCATTCAAATTAGCCATGCATTGCATACGAGAAACATTACAGGTCATGCTATTTACTGTACAACACTCATGTCAAAACAGCACAGTAAACAAACAGATATTCAGAAAGTAGGTCTTCATGTCATATTTATAATAAAGAATCAATAACATGAATATGCATGATTTGTTTTTCCATCAACATGGCAGCCAACAGGAATAATGAAGAGTAACCACTGTCTTACCAAAAGCAGCAAAGTCCAACACTTGAACCTGCATCATATATGTCATCATGTACGGTGCCCATCAACAATGCCAGAGTAAACCTGAGATGATCTTCTGAAGTCAGGATACAATTCAGTGGGGAATGCCAACCTCACATGTTCAAGTAATGTGTCTGATAATAAAATAATATTTTTCACTTAAGTCATCTCAGTGCACACTTGTTTTGAGTTGATCCATGGTGAGTACAGACGTCACAACTTCAAAGGCGCATGTTGATACAACTTGGTCATTTTTAATGGTACCAAATGTCATAAAAATGGTTTGTTTCATGAATCAAACTACTTGTTTATTATTAAACAAATATGTAGAATCTTTTTTAGAAACTAAGACATTTTCTTTTCATACACAGTCGATGTAGAACTTTGCTCGGAGCCACTGATCCATAGTCAGCTTTTCTCATCTCATTCTCCCAGTTACAGGGGAGCTGTAATACGGAGCAGTTCAGCTGCATAAGTCCGTGAATTGAGTGAGTATTTCACCCTGTGTATCATGTCGTGGCCAGTGGAAGACTAGTCTTATAATCCCTCTGCCTAAACGTGTTTACTGATTGTTTTAATGCAGTGTGTATTTACACGTGAATCAATGACGTTTTGATCATTTTTTGACCTCATATTATGCTAAAACACGAAATGCCCTTTAGCGAGTTGATTGACAGGTGATCTGTATCTAAAAGGTGACTGGCTCTTTTACCAGCAAGGCAGGACTTCCATTGACTGTTGGGTGCTAGAGCTTCTTGGTTGGGTATTCCAGTTTCTCAAATTCATTTAAATAGAAGCAACTCGTCTCTGCTAAATAGTTTCTGGCCTCACACTCTATAGAACTACAATGTCCATCAGGCACTACGTCTCCTCCCCGGAGTTTGCACACTTTTACTCCTGATTTCTCACAATACAGGGACAGTAGAGGTGAACAAAAGCAACGTGTTACTTTATTTAAAAAGTAACTGCGATATTATGGTCTAAAACATATTGTGTTATTTTACTCGTTACTCGGAAAGTAATCTGATTACGTAATGCACATTACTTGTATCACGTTAACCCCAACACTGGTTGTACATTTATGTAGCTAATGAACATCCTGGAAATCATCACATTTATTTTGAGACAAAATACATATTTGTCATTTTCAATTTTGTTGAGTCACTAATCATTTATTAATTTATTTCATTTTTATTTTATCTCAGCAAAAAATTATGTATATATTTAATTTCATTATTTAATTTTTGTTATAAAACCATTAATCAAAGTAATAGTCAAAAGAAATGTGTTGCATAGATATATATATATATATATATATATATATATATATATATATATATATATATATATATTACCTACCCACAGAAGCAATCTATACAATTTGGTATGCACACATCACAGCAAAAAGTTGCGCAAGTTTCGCCAGTGCAGCATTCCACACAACATTCCACACACGACCACTCATCTTCTTTGATGGAGCAGTACACTGCTATTTCTGAAGACAACGGCATGCACATTCATAATTACAACTCTCCTTGCAGTTCTCACACCCTTCACTGCTGCACACTCAACACATTCTGTATTCAAAAATGAGACAATGATGAGTGGAAAATTACGCATGTACTCTAAAATGCTCATACACAGTTCTGAAAAGATAAACCATAAAGCAATAGATGATCATTTTATGATTGCATAAACACAAACATGGATCAAAAAAGCATTCCAAAGCAACATTTAATAACATAGTGTACCTTGTGTATAAAGTGATGTCAGCCATATAGAGAAATGGAGGAAGTGCTTTCTTTTACTTTTACAAGCTCTAGGGGTGGGATTTTTAGAAGAGGGATGGTTTGATAATCTGTAATGTAACACCTCTTTTCTGTATTTCCTTTTCCTCAAATTTCAAATAATTATCAATTTAATGGATCTGATTGTTGGCATTGTGCTGAAGGAGTTGGAATTTTTTTTATTATTTTTTATTTTTATTTTTTTAGCACATGTAGCTTATTACCGGCTGGGTTTGAGTGCTCTGTAGAAGAATAGTCTCACTTTTGTGAAGAAAATGTGAGTATTCATTAAAAATAAATACATATTAGCATAAGTTAACTTCAACCACCAGGTGCGTATCTGCGGGTGGGCTAGGGTGGGCATTGCGTACCCTACAGCTTCCTCTGCCCACCGAAAAGGATTACCCCAGAACCCCTAGTCACATGACTAGACATCGATTAACAACAAGCATCCCAATTAATCTCCAATATACTTAGATGTACAATGCACCTGGACATACAGTCAAACTATTTTCCAACTGCAGATAATAGTTATCATAATAAAAAATACAATCATGAATAATAATAATAATAATAATAATAAAGAAAAAAGAAAAACAAATAATACAAAATTGGCATTAGTAATGAATACATCACAATAAACAAGTGAAAATAAAGAGAGAAAAAACAGACATTACAAAAAGGGGCAGATATCAAAGTCCAAATATACAATAATCAAGCAAACGAGCTGCAACTTTTCAAAAAACAAGACCCGAAATGACATCAAGAAGTTCAACATGAAAGATTCAAAAAACTGAAAGAAAGACTCAGTTGCATCTAGTGGTCACCTGGAAACATGTCCATGACAATCACAGGTGTCCAGCCAATCGACTGCTCTCACAGGACTAAAATCTGCATAAATTATGTGTCCAGTGACCAAACTTTAAAAAAATGAAAAATAATGTACAGATATTATTGCTAAATTATTACCCAAACATAATTTTGAAAATGTGAGATATTGTAGTATTTCTGTCCTTTGTTTATTTGTTGGCTTTGTGTTGGGTGATGTTTTCCAGTGTAGTTACCATTACTGATGGTAGTGTTTCTTCTCCAGAAATCCCATTCACTCAAGACAGAGCAGTACTTGGGACAAAACACATACAAACAATATTTACATAAAAAAAATTGCTCTGTGGTTCCAATATATTATTTTTATTATTGATTATTATTTTTGAAGATGGAATAGTTTCACTTTTGTTTTTATGACTCGATGAATTAAAAGAAACAAAAGTAAAAATGCCACTCACCAGTCTGAAAAACATTTCTGTACACATTCCCAAAATTTCACAACATGCAGAACAACACTCCAAACTCGATTCACATTTTCCCCACTTCTCCTTTGCTGAGCTTTTCTTACTCTGATGACAATGAAATTTGCATTCATTACTGCAGTTCTTCTCTCAGTTCTTACATTCTTCTTTGCTCTGTCCACAACCCATTGTGAAATGAAAACAACGCTTGAGTTTTGCGATCTTATTCTATCTTGTCAACCAAGTTCAGTTTGAATGTTGTTTAAAAAGCTGATACACAGATTTGGAAATATTCTCGAATCCTAAAGCAGTGTTTGCCTTGAGATCAGAATATGATTGTGATAGTCATATATATATATATATAAACAGTATATATAAGAGCTGTCAAAATTAACGCATGAACACATGCAATTAATAAAAAATAATAATAATAATAACGCATTACACTGATGCACACACCACAAACACACACAGCACTGATTCAGTGTCAATGATAGGACGGAGCAGTGACGGAGAAAGGAACTCTTAACACTATTTGTTAAACAAAACAAGCCTAGATGGAACTTGTGACAGACATTAAGTATTTTACAGCCTAAGAAAGGCACATTTAAATTACCACAGAAGCACATGAAGTCTAAACTATCAGCAAAATGAATGAGACATTTTGGTTGGCAAACACTTTTCATGTTGAGTTCAAAGCGCTGCTTGACGCTGGCGCTGGCACCCTGACATGAATCATAAATGCGGCATCACAACTGCTGTAGGAAAGTGGATAGCCACAGTCTACCAGCAGATTAATATTGTGGAGGATGAGAGTTTAAGAGATTTAATGCCCATTGCAATTAGTATGCTAAACTATATGGGGATAAGTTCTTTCAGTTAGTCAAACTCGCACTTAGACTTTGGGAAATGTTCAATGTTACTTGAAATAGTGCTATTTTAGTGCATTTTTATCTTTATATTGTGGAAGTCTTTGTTTGGAAAATGTTAATAAAGCATTATATTGTTATATATTGTTTTGTTTTCTTTCCTAAGAAGGAAATAAATTCATTTTGACAGAAAAAGAATTATGTTTAGAGTCAAATTTCAGCACTTTCAAAATCTGTGATTAATCGTGACTACTATATATACATTTTCTTAATGGAAAATGTGTATATATATATATATATATATATATATATATATATATATATATATGTATACAGTACTGTGCAAAAGTCTTAGGCATATAAGATGTTTCACAAAAACATTTGTCTTAAGATGGTTATTTATATCTTCAGCTTTAGTGTGTCAATAAGAAATATACATTTTAGACTCCCAAACATTTCTTTTGCAAATAGAATAGAATAACAGGGAGCCCTGCAACAGATGACATGGTTCCCACAAAGCTCCCCACTGAATATTGAGTCTGTCTGGGATTACAAGAAGAGACAGAAGCAATTGAGACAGCCTAAATAGATTCTCCAAGAAGCTTGGAACATCCTATCTGCCAACAGCCAATAAAAATGGTATCCAGGTGTACCTAGGAGAATTGGTGCTGTTTTAAAGGCAAAGGTGGTCACACCAAATATTGAATTAGTTAATATGATTGATGTTTACTGGACTTTGTATGACATTAAGTGATAAATGAAAACTATTTTTGGCTTTATTTCTGAAGGCATCCTCACTATGCAACATTTTTTCCCAAGTGCCTAAAACTTTTGCACAGTACTGTACATATATATATATATATATATATATATATATATATATATATATATACACACACATATACACACACACACATACATACATACATACACACATACACATACATAGTGCAAATCTAAAAACATATCTGTTATATACAGTGCAAGGGAATGTAATGACAGAAGAGGTTGGATGTGTTGGATAAATATAAAAAGACTAGACTGTGAATTGCACATAATTATTGCTCAATGGGGCAGTTTTAACTGTTCATGAGATGGATAGCCTGAAGGAAAAAACTGTTTCTGTGCCTGATGGTTCTGGTGCTCAGAGCTCTGAAGTGTCGGCCAGAAGGCAACAGTTCAAAAAGGAAGTGGGCAGGGTGAGTGGAGTCCAGAGTGATTTTTCCAGCCTTTTTCCTCAATCTGGAAGTCTATAGTTCTTGAAGGGAGGGCAGGGGGCAACCAATAATCCTCTCAGCAGTCCGAAATGTCCTTTGTAGTCGTCTGATATCCCATTTCATAGCTGAACCAAACAAGACAGTTATTGAAGTGCAGAGGACAGACTCAATGACTGCTGAGTAGAACTGTATCAGCAGCACCTGTGGCAGTTTCAACTTCCTCAGCTGGTAAAGGGAGTACAACCTCTGCTGGGCCTTTTTCACAGTGGAGTCAATGTGGGTCTCCCACTTCAGGTCCTGTGAGATGGTAGTGCCTAGGAACCTGAATGACTCCACTGCTGCCACAGTGCTGTTTAGAATGGTGATGGGGGTCAGTGTTGGGGTGTTCCTCCTAAAGTCCACAATCATCTCCACTGTTTCGAGCGTGTTCATTTCCATGTTGTTTTGATTGCACCAGACAGCCAGCTGTTTATCCTCCCTTCTGTATGCAGACTCATTGTCATCATGGATGAGGCCGATGACAGTGGTGTCATCTGCAAACTTCAGGAGCTTGACAGATGGGTCCTTGGTGGTGCAGTCATTTGTATACAGGGAGAAGAGTAATGGAGAGAGCACACATCCCTGGGGGGTACCAGTGCTGATTGTACAGGTGCTGGAAGTGAATTTACCCAGTCTCACAAGCTGCTGCCTGTCCTTCAGAAAGCTGGTAATTCACTGACAGATAGACATGGGAACAGAGAGTTGGTGTAATTTATTCTGGAGTGTAGCTGGGATGATGGTGTTGAAAGCAGAACTGAAATCCACAAAAAGGATCCTTGCATATGTCCCTGGTCTATCCAGATGTTGCAGGATATGATGCAATCCCATGTTGACTGCATCCTCCACAGACCTGTTTGCTCGATAAGCAAATTGAAGGGGATCTAGAAAGGGTCCAGTGATGTCCTTCAGGTGGGCCAACACCAGTCTCTCAAATTATTTCATGACCACAGACGTCAGGGCGCAGGTCTGTAGTCATTAAGTCCTGTGATTTTTGGTTTCTTTGGGACAGGAATGATGATTGAGCATTTGAAGCAGCATGGGACTTCACACTGCTCCAGTGATCTATTGAAAATCAGTGTGAAGATGGGGGCCAGCTAGTTAGCACAGGATCTAAGACATGCAGGTGAAACACCATCTGGGCCCTGTGCTTTCCTTGTCTTTTGTTTTTGGAAGGTATGACACACCTCCTCTTCACAGATCTTAAGTGCAGGTTGAGTAGCGGGGGGGGGGAGTGTTGCAGGAGGTGTTGGTGTTTGTGTGAAGTGAAGGTCAGAGCGGGTGTTGGGTGTGAGACTGGGTCTTTCAAATCTACAGTAGAAGACATTCATGTTGTCAGCCAGTCGTTGGTCCACCATAGGGTTGGGGGCAGGAGTCTTGTAATTCATAAGCTGTTTCATGCCACTCCACACTGACGCAGGGTTTTCATTTTCTAGTGTTTATCATCAACCTTTTCGAAACCACCTACATTTTAAAAGCACCCCCCCCCCACCCAACAAAAAAAAACTTGCGACTGCCAACACCGCATCTGGTTCTTGAACAGCTCATGTGTCAAGTGCAAGGAAGTATGTGAACCAGCTTACTACATGAATGTGGACTTAAGGACTTACATTTTGGTCTGTTTGTATTGCTTCAGAAGACATGGATTAAACCACTCGAGACGTATGGATTACTTTTATGCTTTATCCTTTGTCATTTTTAGAGCTTGAAAGTTGTGGATCAAATTGACTTGTATTGTATGTATGGACAAAAACACATCAGACTTCATTCAAAATATCTTTGTTTGTGTTCTGCTGAAGAAAGAAAGTTATACGAGTTTGAGATGGTATGAGGGGGAGTAAATGATGAGACAGTTATTTTTTGATTAATTTTGGGTAAACTATTCCTAACTAAGAAAGCTGATATAGGTCACTTGTGACCACTTTATCTCAACCTAAAAGCATGCTGGGACATATTTTGTTGTAAAGTTTTACTTAAATATGGTTTCACATTCTGAAGAGACATCAAGGAAACATCCAATTTTTAGGGAGCAATGATTAAAAGAAAACGCCACTCACCTGTCTGTACAACAGTCTAATCACATGTCCAAAATATCACAGCATCCAGGCATACAGTCCGTACACAATTCACAAATGTCACACATTGCTGTGCGGTACTCTGATGACAATGGCAATTACATTTGTTATTGCAGTTCTCCCTGCAGTTCTCACAATCTTCTTTGCTGTTTCCACAACCCATTGTGTATTAAAATGAGATAGCAAAAACATAAAAAAAAAGAAAAGTCTTATCCTAACTTGTCAAGTAAGTTACGTTTGTATGTCGTCTAAAAAGCTGATCACAGCTTTGAAAATATTCTCAAATTTTAAAGCAGTTTTTGAGATCAGAATGTGATTCGCATTTACAAGGTCAAGGATCTTTCAAAGTGTTTGTGAGGAGAGGAGTGCACTGAGCATGTGCAGGAGGGGTGTCCAGCCAATCAACTGCTCTTACAGGACTAAAATTTCCTTAAATTATGTGTCTGCCCAAACTGTATGCAAATGAAGACTGCACTGACTTGTTTGAAAACCTGCTCTGTGGAGAAAAAAAGATCTGCAGAAAACAGACATGAGTGCTTGAGTGTGGCCCGATTTTACTAACTGTGTGTACTCTGAATGCGCAGAATGCACATATACCTGGAATTATTTGCACTAATTAGTAGGTCCACTAGGTGGCAACACTCAACGTTGAGCCATTGCTGGTATGAAGAAGTGCTAGAAGAAAATGTAATCGACACTAAACATCAGGAGACGAAGGTGGGAACAACAACAGCGGAGGTGCATGTCACAAAACGGTAGTGCAAATTCGTTAATAAATTTGAATGTGGGCCCACACACACACACATACACATAATGGATACTGGTCTAGGTCTTTAAAGCAGTCCTGGATCGTGGTGCACGATCGGATGACATATTAACACAATTTTTACATGCACAGAGTGCTCAGTTTTAGTCCATCATTAATTTAAGAATTTTTTTTTTTTTTTTAACCATGATGCATGAAGCTGTGGAGTTTCCTATCTGTCACTCACTCGACGTTGTGTCGATGTAGTGACACTAGGGGTCACTCTTGGGAGCCCGAGACACCTCTGGTCTTTGATAAAAGGCCAATGAAAATTGGCGAGTGGTATTTGCATGCCACTCCCCCAGACGTACGGGTATAAAAGGAGCTGGTATGCAACCACTCATTCAGATTTTCTCTTCGGAGCCAAATGGTCAGGCAAATGGTGCACTGCAGAGAATGCCCCTGGGCGCTTCAGCAGAAAAACAAGAGAGTATATTTTCTGAAAGAGCTTTTTTTCCTCTAAAAGAGTATATATTTCTCTAAAAGAGCGGCACACACAGAACGTCTTTTTAAAGACACATCTTTTTAAAGATGCCTTTCCGATTGTGTGTTATTCCTGGTTGCGGTCGTTATCTCTCAACTTCGGATGGTCATGATGGCTGTCTTTCGTGTCTGGGTGCGACCCACACGGAGGCAGCGTTTGTGGATGGTTCATGTTCTCATTGCGAGAACATGACCATGGCAACGTTGCGGTTGCGGCTTGCTTTCATAAGAAAGCCACCCCAGCGGCTCCCCACCTCGGTCCTTCTACCTACGGGTATGAGTCCAGCGCGGCTAGCGCTGGGGGCGATTTGGGGACCCCAATGGGATCGTCTCCGCCGGGTATCCCCCCGTGGACCTCCCATTCCCCAGCACGCTCGTCTGCCCTGATTCGGCTTCCGGATGAGTCTGCCGGCTCGTCTCACGGCGAGTTCAACCTCTTGTTCAGAGCCCGCGAAGCTGATGAGCTCTTGAGCAAAACATCGGAAAGTGGGCTCGTCCAGTCGGACACAGAAACCTCAGCTGGGCTCCCCCCCTTGGGTCGGTTGCGCAGTCACAGGCTGATGTGGAAATGACGGACATGCTTTCACGGGCGGCCCTGAGCATCAGGCTAGAGTGGAACCCTCCGCTCTTCCCTGAACGCTCGATAATTGGTTCCTGGGCTCGCGGAGCCACTCAAAGCAGCCATCTCTTTCTTCCCGGAAGTGCACGAGGAGCTGACAAAATCGTGGGAGGCACCTTTTACTGCCTGGTCCCAATCTTTCAGCTCCCCCGCTCTCACTACCCTCGATGGCGGGGCGGCCAGGGGCTATTCGGCGATTCATCTCACCACCTGGTGCGGACGCCCAAAGCTTCCGTCTAAGACCTGTAGGTTCACATCGTCCCTGAAGGCCAAAGACTACAATGCCGCTGGACAAGCCACCTCTGCCCTGCACGCCATGGCTCTCCTGCAGGTCCACCAATCCAAGGTGCTAAAAGAACTGCACGAGGGTAGTTCTGCCCCATATTTGATGCAGGAGCTGCGCTTGGTGACAAACCTTGCTCTCCGGGTGATGAAGGTCACAGCGTGGTCTCTCGGGCAGGCGATATCCACCTTAGTGGTCCAGGAGCGCCACCTTTGGCTCAACCTGGTCGAGATGGGTGAGGCCGACAAGGCACGGTTCCTTGCTGCCCCTATCTCCCAGGTTGGCCTATTCAGTGACACCGTCGAGGACTTTGCCCAGCAGTTCTCCACAGTGAAGCAGAAGACGGAGGCTATCCGGCACATCAAGATCCCGCACCCCTCCTGCTCATCTCCAAGGGCATCCCCATGCGGTAACTGCACCGGCTCCACCGCAGTCACCCCTTCGGCCCAGCCCCGGCGTGGAGCCCACCGCATGAAGCAGACACCACCCGTCTCATGGCCGGCCGCCAAGAACCCATGGAAGGCTTCAAAGCGCCCCTGAGACGGGCAACCCAGGGATGACGAAGCCCACCTTGGAGCTGGTAAGTAGACCACTCCATCCCCTGGTGGAGGGCTGGGAAGAGAATCTTTTGTTGCTTTTTCATTTAATTTCACTGTATGCCCAAGTGGCTGCGGTACCCAACAGTTCAGCAAAAGAGCGGTTTCCTCGTTCACTGGGTCACATAACCGGTGTGCACGGCCGTCATCACGACCACCATCCACCTTTTCATCCTTGCAGGGTTGGCGCTCCAGCGGCGGTCTCCCCACCCCTGCATGCCCAGCTGTGGCACAAATCCACCCCTGATGTGACAGTCTCCACAGGTCATGAGGACAGGCCTCTTCCTCTCTGTCCCAGGCTTTTCCATGGGTGGTCACAAGGAGCCAGGTAAGTGCTTCGATGTCCCTGGACTCAGCACAGCCACAACATGGCGTGGCACCTCGGACTCTGCCCCGCCACGAGGCCCCACCTGCCGGTACGTCCGACGAGATTGTCCCTTTGGTCCCCCTCGCTCGGAGCTTGGATGCGTGGCTTGCACTTTCCAATCCGTTGTGATGGCTGATCCGGACCGTCTGACTCGGCTACGCAATTCAGTTCTCCAGGCATCCGCCCAGGTTCAGCGGCATCCACTTCACCTACCTTGCGTGCGGAGATTGCTACCCTCCAACAGAAGGATGCGATAGAACCTGTCTCTGCGGCCGAGATGAAGAATGGGTTTTACAGCCCCTACTTCATTGTACCGAAAAAAGGTGGCAGGTTGCAGCCAATCTTGGACCTACAAGTACTGAACCGGGCTTTACACAGACTCCCGTTCAAGATGCTGACGCAAAAACGCATTCTGGCGAGCGTCCGGCATCAAGATTGGTTCGTGGCGGTAGACCTGAAGGACGCATACTTCCACGTCTCGATTCTACCTCGACACAGACCCTTCCTGCGGTTTGCATTCGAGGGTCGGCATACCAGTACAAGGTCCTCCCTTTCGTCCGTCCTTGTCCCCTTGCGTCTTCACAAAGGTTGCAGAGGCAGCTCTTGCCCCGTTAAGGGAGGTAGGCATTCGCATTCTCAACTATCTCGATGATTGGCTAATCCTAGCTCACTCTCGGGATATGTTGTGTGCACACAGGGACCTGGTGCGCTTGCACCTCAGCCGACTAGGGCTTCGGGTCAACTGGGAAAAGAGCAAGCTCCTCCTGGTTCAGAGCATCTCATTTCTTGGTTTCTTGGTCTCGTTGACGGTGCTCAGTCGATGCTGATCTGTTTGAAGGCGTTCAAACACAAAACAGCGGTTCCACTGAAACTCTTTCAGAGGCTCCTGGGGCATATGGCATCCTCAGCGGTGGCCACTCTGCTCGGGTTGATGCATATGAGACCACTTCAGCACTGGCTTCAGACTCGAGTCCTGAGATGGGCATGGCACCGCAGGACACATCGCGTGGTCATCATGCCAATCCGTCACTGTCTCTTCAGCCCTTGGACCGACCTCGCATTTCTACGGGCAGGCATTCCCCTAGAGCAGGTCTCCAGGTGCGTCGCGGTCATGACAGATGCCTCCAAGACAGGCTGGAGAAATGTTTGCAAAGGGCACGCAGCCACCGGCTTATGGACGGGCCCGCAGCTGTGTTGGAACATCAACTGCCTCGAGTTGCTGGCAATTCTGCTTGCCCTGTGGAGGTTCTGGCCGTTGATCCAGGGTAAGCACGTGTTAGATCGGACAGACAACACGGCAACGGTAGCATATGTCAACCGTCAATGCAGTCTGCGCTCCCATTGTATGTCGCAACTTGCCTGCCATCTCCTCCTCTTGAGTCAGCAGCACCTCAAGTCGCTGTGAGCCACTCACATCCCGGGCGACCTCAACACTGCAGCGGACGTGCTGTCATGGCAGGTTACCCTCAGGGGAAAGTGGAGACTCCACCCGCGGTGGTAGACATGATCACTCAGGCTAGGGCCCCCTCTATGAGGTGCCTGTATGCCTTTAAGTGGCATCTGTTCTCTAAGTGCTGTTCTTCCCGATGGGAAGACCCCCAGAGATGTGCAGTCGGATCGGAGCTTTTCTTCCTGCAGGAGAGTTTGGAAGGGCGGCTGTCCACTTCCACCTTGAAGGTGTATGTAGCCGCTATAGCGGCACACCACGACACAGTGGACTGATCATCAAGTTCCTGAGAGGTGTCAGGAGGCTGAATCCTTTCAGACCGCACCACGTTCCCTCATGGGACCTCTCTGTAGTTCTTCAGGGTCTACAGAGAGCCCCCTTTGAGCATTTGCAGTCAGCTGAGCTTAAGGCACTCTCCTTGAAGACTGCCCTCCTGACTGCCCTCCTGACTGCGCTCACTTCCATCAAGAGGGTAGGAGACCTGCAAGCGTTCTCTGTCAGAGAAATGTGCCTGGAGTTCGGTCCGGGCTACTCTCACATGATCCTGAGACCCTGACCGGGCAATGTGCCCAAGGTTCCCACGACCCCTTTTAGGGACCAGGTGGTGAACCTGCAAGCACTGCCCCAGGAGGAGGCAGACCCAGCCCTGTCGTTGCTGTGTCTGGTGCGTGCTTTAATTGGTTTCATCCCGTGTAGTGGCACGCACAAGCAGGTAAGTCCGGGACAGCTGGCCGGATGTATCGCTTGCACATAACGCCTTTCACCTCCCCTGAGCAGAAGACGTGCGCCGTTAACTCCCAGTAGTATTCACAAACTGTGTTCCCTGGTTGATTTCCTCCAAGCCCTGTGGCAGATGAGTTTTCGGAGAGACTCGCTGCCAGCCCAGTACATGTGCTAACTAAGCCCTGTACTGGGGTAGGTGTTCCGCATGTGGCGGATCCCCATAGGTAACCCCATGCGACGTATATCTTCTGCTAATTCCTTTCCCTGTTGGCAAACTGCATCTTCCTTGGGCAGAGGCCCCTCTGCCCCAGTCTCCATGCTTGTAGTAACTCCTCCCCCATAGGGTAGGATCTGCCATGGGACTTCT
This sequence comes from Myxocyprinus asiaticus, assembly GCF_019703515.2. Classification (NCBI taxonomy): domain Eukaryota; kingdom Metazoa; phylum Chordata; class Actinopteri; order Cypriniformes; family Catostomidae; genus Myxocyprinus; species Myxocyprinus asiaticus. The sequence continues at coordinate 52,359,458 of NC_059351.1, forward strand.
CCACATGGCATACTTCCGACATAGCTCGGCAAGACCATGTGACATATTTCCACTTAAATACCCCCCCTCTTTCTGGGTGGGGTGTGGTCTCCGCGGTGTCCTCCCCTTGGGAGGAACACCCCCCGCTAGACCTGGTCAGCCCAGTCGGTTAATCCCCCTTTTTTTGGGGAGTTAAAAAAAGGGGATAAGAGGCCAAGACTGGGCTAGCCTGTCTTTATCTTTTGGGTAGTCAACTTGTCCCAAAGGGCCGTTTGAGACTCATAACAGTGTTGGGGGAGGTAACATGTCGGCCTGGTGCGCTGGCTACGAGGCACACAGTGGTCTAGCCATCACACACCGCCAGTTCACGTAACACAGTTCAGCCAGTTGCGGCGTTTTGTATAGGGACCCCTAGTGTCACTACATCGACACAACGTTGAGTGAGTGACAGATAGGGAACATCCTGGTTACTTGCGTAACCTCCGTTCCCTGATGGAGGGAACGAGATGTTGTGTCCCTCCTGCCACAATGCTGAACTGCCCGCTGAAATTGTCGGGACCTTGTCTCGGCTCCTCAGCATAAAACCTGAACGAGTGGTTGCATACCAGCTCCTTTTATACCTGTATGTTCGTGGAAGTGGTATGCAAATACCACTCGCCAATTTTCAGTGGCCTTTTATCAAAGACCAGAGGTGTGTCGGGCTCCCAAGAGTGACCCCTAGTATCACTACATCGACACAACGTCTCGTTCCCTCCATCAGGGAATGGAGGTTACGCAAGTAACCAGGATGATTTCATTACATTCAGATACCCAAGTATGGGGGCATAAAAGCCCTTGTGACTGAGGAATGATACTGTATGGGGGTTCAGGGGTATCTTCTGAGAGAAAATTTAGAAAATATAAAAGTCTGAATGGACCATTTTTGTATTTTCATTAAAGTGAGAAAGACTAGACTACAAACTAGCAATTTTATTGTCTTTTATCCTTGTCAGAGATAATAACGTCTGAATAATTTCACAAAATTAGAACAGAAATCTATTTGTTTATTATTAAAGGCTTGTAACATGCTGATTAATAAAACTAAATTTAGAAAGAAAATATTTTATGGTCTAAAGGCACTCTGGAAACACGTGCCTCATGTCTACTAACATGTGGGGAAAAGAGGAAACATGTGAAGTGTGGGACAGGGCATCAGTGAAGCGTGTTTCAGTGCTAGAGAAAAATATTCAAGAATACAGCGCAGAAAGATCAGATAAGATGTAACCAACACTGTTGTTTTGTCATGCTGTTCACTAGAGACGATGAGAGGGTGCAGCCGTCATCATGATGTCTTGCTGTCCGGATGGAATCAATCCGGGGTCCGGACCCAGAATGCGGTGACTGGCGTAGCGGGAACATTAGCAACTTCATACAGTCTGAGGATGCGTTTCCACTGACGCTGAAGAAATCCACTCAAAAACCACTCCCAACACTAGGGAACCACGTGCCCTGCGCTGCTGTCAATTCTACAATCCACCTCGCGAGCGTTGCGCTTGACATTCATAGGAAAGAATTGAAAGCGCTCGCTCACTTTTGCTGACCACACACCAGTGGAAATGTACGATAAGAAAGCCGAACTGCTTGCATTTTTAGCAACACGCACCTGATCATCTACGTCTAGATGTAGAACAAAGGCTAAATATAGAAAATTATTCAAAAGCTTATCATCGATATCGTGGAGTTTTTTTATCATGATAAATATCGATATCGTTTTTTCGCCCTGCCCTAGAGTAAACCCTTAATTATTGTCAGATGCAGAATCATTGTGCACACGGTGTGGTAGCCAAGCATGTGAATGACATGGTGAAAAGCAGCCCTATTCATTTGACAACAATATTACAAAAACCCAAAAGAGATCAAAATATGACATGACATCAAAGATGGAAAAAACAAGGCAATACATGACCAACCAAAGTAAAGGGCAACAACTAGCTACGTAAATCCAGGGGCAGTTCTAAGGTCAGTGGATGTTCGGGGCTTAGCCGAGACCTCTGTGAATATGTAAGGGGCCATCCTTTGATGAAAATTGGAACATAATACTCTTTAAAATAATAGTAAAAACAAAAAAGAATGTGCACAGACATTCAGAAAGGCAGTGGCTCCAAACCTAGTTGAGAGGCGGTTGCTTCTGAATTCCCAGTCGATGGAGGTGGGGGGAGATATTGCAGATGGTACTTTTTCAGTTTTCTCTGTCAATGGGTGTGCATGTGCATTCTGACAAACTCATTGCAACCTCAGCAAAAAGGCAGTAAATCTCCCTAGGAGGTGTACCTCATAAAAGGGGGCAGGGGCTCGAGCCCCCAGACCCCCCTTTGCACGTGCCTTAGTTGAAATGTTACATCTGTGAGGTGCCATTTATATAGTAAATCTTTAAATAGTACTGAAACAAAAAGGTCCCACTTTTGTCTCAGCCTCAGACATGCTTAAAACTAAAAAAAATAATAATAAAAAAAATGTTTTGCTTTACTTAAAAATGTGATTAAAAAAATACTATTTTGTCCTTTTTGCCTTTCCATAGTTCAACGCACATTGTTTAAATTGACAGTTTTATAGCCTATTAATGATTTGTCAGGTCCTTTACATTACTTTAGAAGATACCAGGCTGTAAGCAGTCTGAAATTGGTACTTATGAGGACAAAAAAAAAATAGTTGCTAGTTTTGCCAAAGTTTGCTCTGTTCATGGCATTGTATCTTAATAAAAGTTTAGCAAAAAACACAAATGTCCTGCCTCGTGACTTAAGGTTTTAAAATTCCTCAAGCACATCAGTATTCATCATTCTTGTTTTAGGGCTTTTAAATATAAAAACAATATTTGGTACTTACTGAATCTGGATGGAAGAACTCTAAAATCTCACCAAGACAGGGATTTTGACCGTTCACACACAGACACAATTGCGTGTCGAGAGCACTCTTCTTGCATGCGTGAACATGAGTGCTGGAAATCAATCCTGAATTTAGTGTTATCGATACTGTTGAAAGACAGGTATCATTAACTTATATATATATATACTTATACTATATGTATATACACAGATATAGAGTATATATATATAAATATATATATATATATATATATATATATATATATATATATATATATATATATATATATATATATATATATATATTTACACTGATGAGCCAAAACATTATGACCACCCGCCTAATATGCTGTTGGTCCTCCACGTGCCATCAAAGCATGGAGTCTAAAAGACCCCTGAAGGTGTCCTGTGATATCTGGCACCAAGACATTAGCAACAGATCTTTCAAGTCCTGTAAGTTGCGAGGTGGAGCAGCCATGGACTTGTTGGTCCAGCTCATCCCACAGATGCTCAATCAGATTGAGATCTGGGAAATTTTAAGGGCAGGGCAACACCTTGAACTCTTCATCATGTTCCTCAAACTATTCCCTAACAATCTGTGCAGTGTGGCAGGGCGTATTATCCTGTTGAAAGAGGCCAATGCCAACAGGGAATACCACTGCCATGAAGGGGTGGTCTGCAACAATGTTTAGGTAGGTGGCACGTGTCAAATTGACGTCCATATGAATGGCCGGACCCAGGATTCCCCTGCAGAACATTGCCCAAAGCTTCACATTCCCTCCACCGGCTTGTCGTCTTCCCACAGTGCATCCTGGTGCCATCACTTCCCCATGTAAATAGTGCACACGCATGCAGCTGTCCACGTGATGTAAAAGAAAACGGGACTCATCGGACTAGGAGACCTTCTTCCACTGCTCCAAGATCCAGTTCTGATGCTCATGTGCCCATTGTAGGCACTTTTGACAGTGGACAGGGATCATCATGGGCACTCTGACAGGTCTGCAGCTACACAGCCCCATACACAGCATGGTGCGATGCACTGTGTGTTGTGACACATTCCTCCCATAACCATCATAAAAAATGTCTGTGACTTGTGCTACAGTAGACCTTCTGTTGGTTCAGACCAGATGGGATAGCCTTTGTTGCCCTCGTGCATCGATGAGCCTTGGGTGCCCAACCCCTGTTGCCAGTTTGTGGTTTGTCCCTCCTCGGATCACTGTCGTTAGGTACTCACCACTGCTGAACAGGAGCACCCCACAAGCCTTGCCGTTTCAGAGATGCCCTGATCCAGTCGTCCGGCCATAACATTTTGGCCCTTGTCGAAGTCACTCAGGAATATAAGTACTGATTGTTCGCTTACCATCAAATCTACCCAGACCTTGACATGTGGCCTTGTTAGGAGATGATCAATGCTATTCACTTCACCTCTGAGTAAATTACATTTATATTTTAGTATAGAACTGATACAAAGCACTGGTACTATTACCACAAGATGACAACATTGGGGGTTTAAGCCCCAGTAGCCCAACCCTCAAAGGCGTAGGAAGGGGGGTGCTGAGGGTTGCTGAAGCACCCCCTTGAACGCACAATGACTCAACTAGCAATTCGCCATTTAATAATGAATAAGCACATAAACTGTATGTGATTTAAACAGTCACTGTGGTGTTTAAATGGCATCCATTAATTTTATCAACAGATGATAAGTTTCCCTCTAACAATTAACAAAATTTTACCTCAATGATTCCATTCTAACACATCAAATCACCACGTTCATACCAGCACAAGTGTAGGGCCGCATGATTAATCGAAATAAAATCGAAATTGCGATAATTAAACCGCAAAGGGCTGTGATTTAATTAAATAAATAGTCTTTGGGCACAGATCTTCAAAGTTTTTATACCCTACTCTGTCCTGTTTGTGTTAGTGCATTATTACAATGTTCTCAGAGTGGTTCTGACTGGGAATGCATGAGATGACACTACCAGTTGCATCCAGGTGAAAAGTTAGTTTTTCTTGCCTGAATTTTTTATCCATTTTTTTTATTTTTTTTAATTTTATTTTATTTTTGTGGGTTACCTCACCATTTCTCACAACAAAGTAACTGTCTTCAGTATTTAAAAAATAAATAAATAAAAACTTTCGAATTGTGAATTTGTACATTGCTTCACAACCTTTAAAGTTGCAGATGGTGCATGCTGTAAAATAAGGAATAAATCGTTTTCAGCTCTTTTTTGCTTTTATTTGCTGCTATTTAAAGGACAACACACAGCAAGGACTGATCTTTGTAAATTGATGATATAATACATCTTTCCATGTTTTTATGAGCTGTTTTGCAGCTGCCAATGGCTTGATTTTTTCCCTATCTTAATTTATATTTTGAAGTTATATATATATATATATATATATCTTCCCATTTTGTGTCTATTCTTTGAGACATGTGGGACAAAACTTCAGGCTTTTCTTCTGACAATTCACTTGATATGGGCAAAGTATGAGCAGGTATGATACACAGCCTCCTATGGGAGTGGGGATCACTCTGTGATCTGAGAGAGAACACAATATATATTTTCCTTGAATTTGACTGTTTCTTCTAGGATTTGAGATGGATGACTTTATTTTTTTTTAAATGAATTTATTAACATGTTTGCATTTCAAGAGCATATTCTCCTGCTATAGTTCTGTAACTAAACCCAATATCAAAATGTTCTTCTAGGGACCTGGAATTCTGCATAACTTTGGGATTCAGGATGGACCGTTGAAGATTTTTAATATTGTTTTATTTTATATTATTTATATGTTTCATGAACAGTAATAATATAATAACTAACTATTGTTTACAGTATTTCATACAGTATATGATTTACTTCTGCTGGTGACTGTTATGTGTATGTGTTAACGTGTGTACGTTTCTAAGATGTTTGCACAATTTCAGCACAAAAACTCCGGTAGGGAACCATTGACCATTTGTTTTTCTTCTTTGTGTATTTTTTTGTCCCTATCTTGTGCAAGCACATATAAAACACTGCTATTGCATTGCAACACACTGAGGCAGATTAAAACAAATAAACAGCAATCTGTGTTCTATTCTACATTCTAATACTTTTCAGATAAGCCCATTTTTATACATTTATAAACCACTAATGATCTATTTAAGTTTTTTGCAGTGGAATATCTGTCTAATATCCAACGTCAAACCAAATGTATCACAGTAGTTTATTGTTGTTGTTGTTGTTGTTGTTGTTGTTTATCATATTGCAGTTCAAATCGCAATCACAATATTTTTCAAAATAATCACAGTATGACTTTTTGTCCAAATTGTGCAGCCCTACATATGTGTTTATGTTAATAAGCAGAAAGCTCAATGGACTTCAATATTGATTTCACTTTTTTTCAGTTTCCACACTTTAAAATTTTGACTTTCTTCAGCTTGGAGTGTCTTTCTCTTTGAAAGATGATGATGAACTGAACAAACCAGGTCAGGTGTGCTCTGAAAAAGGCAAACGCCATCTAGAGAACAAGAGCATTACTGCATTCTTTCTTTCTTTTTTCTTTTTTTAATTAAATTTCTGTGGATCACCCTTTAACAAGGACAACATGTGTGTGTGTGTGTGTGTGTGTGTGTGTGTGTGTGTGTGTGTGTGTGTGTGTGTGTGTACAATATACAGACAAATACAAATCTGTTATATACAGATGCAATGGCATGTATGGCAGAAGATGTATGGTATGTTGGATAAATATAAATAGACTAAGCTGTGTATTACACATAATTATTGCTCAATTGGGGCAGTTTTAACTGTTAATGAGATGAATAGCCTGATAAATATATATATATATATATATATATATATATATATATATATATATATATATATATATATATATATATATATATTTATATACAGTATATATACTGTATGCAGTATATTTCGTATTTAAAGAAAAGACTGAGCACAGGTCTTTAAATAAAGAATAATTTAATCAATTACAATTATGACAATTGTTTTTTTTTCTTTATCCAAATTAATTTCCTGATTAATTCCGACACCATTTTAAGAGCATCTAATGTGTTATGATTCATGACATCATTTTTATTCAACTGATTCTTAAGTCTTTCCTTCAAAAAAAAAATAAAAAAACAGCTGTGTCTAAAAATCTACCAAGAGACTGTCGAGTGTTTAAGCATTATTATAAGAACAAAGTAGATCTAAACTTTTTCCTTATGCATGACTTTTATCAGAATATACAACAAAAGCCCATTATTTATAATTATGAGATTCAATAATTGTATTGTTAGATATTACTCACTATTATACATGCATAACTCTTCTGCGATTTTCTATCCTTGTTGATCAAGACTGACTTGCAATCTGATTTCAAACTGAGTGAACGATATTCCTCCTCTTAAAACAGTCAGTCAGTTGATTCACAGTTTAGTCTTTTTATATTTATCAAACACATCCTACCTCTTCTGCCATTACATTCCCTTGAACTGTATATAACAGATTTGTATTTGCACTATGTATGTGTATATATATTTGTATTTTATTCTATTTTTCTTTATTTTTTAATTATTTTTTACTATTATCTCTGTCTTGTTGCTGTTTTGTATTGTTGTGCACTGGAAGCTTCTGTCACCAAGACAAATTCCTTGTATGTGTAAGAATACTTGGCAATAAAGCTGATTCTGATTCTGATTCTTATATACAAACATGATATACCAGTTCATTCAGGTTGTTTGAGAACAAGACGTCACAAGTACCACTTCTTCATGGAGTAAACTCTCCATTCCAAGCACGTGATTGGCCGCTGCTGTATTTAATCACGCAGTAAGATGCTAAAAGGTGAGCATTTTGAAGTCCTGATTTTGACAACATTATAACAAATACAATACAATATATGACTAGCCAAATACAGAGCACGAACGAGTCAAAAAATGGTAAGAAAATGCAGCATTAATGTCCGGATTACACAAAACAATGGCAGACAATAAAACATGATGAAGGATATGTAATGGCACAAACATGATAAAACAAGACAAAAGACACAATATGGATGGGAAACATACAACTATAAGCAGACAGCAACTTTTCAAATTAAAAGACACGAGAATATGACCAAGAAATAATAAAGTCTGAAACTGAAACAAAGACACAATGATCTCTTGCTCTCAATGAAAAATTTCCATGACTGTAAAAGGTGTCCAGCCAATCAACTGCGTAACGGGATTAAAATTTGCATAAATTATTTGCATGCCCAGACATTATGTATAATAATGTACAGATCTCATTATTTTAGATTACTATTATTTTAGACATTTTAAATTGGAGCATTGCTGTCCTCCTGTTTTTTTTTTTTTTTTTTGGCTTGTGAAGGTGATGTTTTCCAATGTCTCCTGACTGGTGTGTCTTCTCCAGAAATCCATTTACTCACTAGCCACCAAAATCACAACTTGGAGCAAAAAAAAAGTAATATTGACATAAAAACATGTTCATGCTTCTAAATATGTCATTTTTGATTATTATTAAATATGGAATTAAATTCCACTTTCTGGAGAGACATTCAGGAAAATATAGTTTATATGAAGCAATGATTAAAAGAAACATCAGTTATAAAATAAATATGTTACTTACAAATCTGCAGAATAGTCTGCTGTGCAGTCTGCTGTGCAGTCTTCAAACTGAGCACCAAAATCTGCTTGGTCTACCATCATTTCACAAAAGTTACCATACATATGATACATTTGGCGCATTTCTCTCTCCTTTTGTCTTTTCTTCACCTGATGACAACGGCACTGGCATTTCTTTTTGCATTTCTTTTTGCAAAGCTGACATTTTACTTTGCTGCTTCCGCTACCCATCGTGTATTAAAAGGAGATCGCAAAAACGTTTCCAAAAAAATTTGGAAAACTTTTCGAATCCTAAAGCAGCGTTGGCTTTGAGATCAGAATGTGATTTACATGTATCCTACATAGAGATTTTAAGGAGAGGAGTGCATCGAACATATGCGGCAGGGGTGTCATGCAGCCAATCGATGGCTCTCACAGGACTAGAATTTGCATTAAAAAAAATGTATTTCCCGAAAATGTATGCATATGTTGTATAACTGCACAGGCTTGTTTCAGAGAATTGACTGAAAGCACAACAAATGTGCATACCTACAGCACAACAAGCTAGTTGATGATTCAGTTTCCATTTCTACAGCATATACCAGTTGGGCTTTTTGGACTAGCTGGTTTATGTCCTACAGCTTCTAGATTTATTTCAAGGCGTTTCGCAAGAATTTTGGGTTGTATGCGATAAAGAACAATTTAAATGTTCATGTTTAAAAGTGATAGTTCACCCAAAAATGAAACTTCTCTCATCATTTACTCACCTTCATGCTATCCCAGATGTGTATGACTTTCTTTCTTCAGCAGAACACAATGATTTTTAGAGAATATCTCAGCTCTGTAGGACCATATAATGCAAGTGAATGGTGACTAGAACTTTGAACCTCCAAAAAGTATTTAAAGGCAGCATAAAATGTATCCAAAAGATTCCTGTGGTTTAATCCATGTCTTCAGAAACAAAATTATAGGTGTGGGTAAGAAACAGGTCAATATTTAAGTACATTTTTACTATAAATCTCCACTTTCACTTTCCCAAGTGCTCTTCTCTCTGAAGAGTTCATCTTCTTGTGTTTTTGGTGATTTACATTCTTCGTGCATATCGCCACATACTGGGTTGGGAGGAGAATTTATGGTAAAAAACAATTAATAATTGATCTGTTTCTCACCCACACCTATCATATCGCTTCTAAAAATCTTCTTTTGTGTTCTGCAGAAGATAGAAAGTCATACCCATCTGGGCTGGCATGAGGGTGAAGAAATGATGAGAGAATTTACATTTTGGGGTGAAGTATACCTTCAAAGCTGAAGTATGTAATTTCTACAAAACAAGCGCCACCAAATGGAATTGAAAAAATAAACAATGTTTTAAAACAGCATTTTGGATACAGATCTCATCTGCCATTAATCAAACAAAGAAATAGTCCCGCTCACCTTATATACACCGTATACACCTATATTTAATGCAGCAGAATCAAAGTCATCATAAAATATAATAACAGATGGCAACCGTTGCATACTGTATTATATTGTGTTGGTGCCTTGAATGCAGAATGTAAACATGACAAATTACAAATTAAATAATGCATTTGCTTTAAATCAGTGGTTTTCCATTCTTTTTTGGGTCACACCTCCCTTTGAAACAAGAAAAACTTGTGTAACTTAACTTTCTGTAAGTGCACTATAATACAAAGTTGTTCCTGGTGCTTATATGGGGTTTGTTACAAAAAAAAATAAAAAAAAATTCCATAGATTTTTTTCGCGGTTGTTGTTAATACATCAAATATTTGGGTCATGGAACAATGCCCACATTCCCATATGAAGTACAGTATGTCTGAAATGTATTCATACTCACCTGCATATCTAAAGAATGCACTCTTTTATCAACTAAAAAGTGCATTCCTCATCAAATACAGTAGCCTACATACTCTAACAGTATTTCAGACACAGCTTGTGTCAAGTTTTGTGCAGTGCTTCCATACTGGTGTCTCACAATGAACAATATACATGCACAACAATATGTGAAGTATTGCTGGCAAACATCATGTAGCGTGTGGCGTGTATCAAGTGAATTTTAATTCTGAGGTTCTTCTCCTGTTATTGCACCATCGATAGAAATCACCAGCGATATAAACAAGGACAGCAAATTTATAAGAATGCTGCAGTGTAAATGGACTCTATGCATTGAATACAAATAAAAATACAATAAATCTCCACTAAGAGCTCTTCTTCTTTTGTTTATGGCGAGTCACATTCTTTACGCATATCGCCACCTACTGGGCAGGGAGGAAATTTGATAGTTAAAAAAAGGACTTCAAGCTGAAGTATGTCATTCCTTAAACAAGTGACACCAACGAATATAATTCAATGAAAATCTATTCAAAAATAATTTGTTTAATCCTTGTTGGCATTGAATTTCAGCACGCTTCACAATTACTGTATCACATTTGGCATCCAGACACATAGAGGAATGCTGTATCTTTACATTCCACTAGTGTAAACAAACAGTTTATCACTTAGAAACCATTGCAATCCTTTCACTGAAAACCAAAAGTCGAGCATTGAGCGAAACAGTCAACATTCCTGTTGATATGAGTGAATGTCATTCCAGCCATCCAGCCGGCATCATGTGTTTTTTATAATTACTCGTACACTTGATGTAAAGCCTTGTACAGGATAAACGTTAACTTGTGTTTCGTATGGCGTTTGAGGGACCCCGAAGCGCTTTTAATAAATCACAAAAACATACTGAACATCGATGTATCAAGTTTACCTTTCACACTTATCGTAATCTTATGACAGCGAATTATAAATTGAGTTTTGGGGCGCAGAAACGCCAAGAACCAACGAATTTCAACATTAAGATATTCTGATTGGTGCACATGCAGCAGTGGTTCTCAACCGGGTTTTCATCAGAATCCAGATTTTACATTGGAAGTGGTGACCAAACACCGTATTAACACAACATAATCTGAATAGGAAAACTGACAAAGATGCAAATGCATAAACAACAGCACAAGTGTGATTTATCACCCTGGACTAACACAAACAACAAACACTGAGCAAATATGGTATTAGTATTAGCCATATTACCAAGTGTTAAATTTGCACCTTAATACAAGGTTGGACACACAGCCTTTGATGTTGACAACAAAGATATGGAAGGTGTGTGCTCCTTAAAAACTGATAAGCCTATTTTTGTTAGTTGCATTTTATTATTTGTATTGAGCATGTTTTTTTATATATTTTATAAGATCTAAAATAAACGTGCACTGTAAAAAATATTTTTTACATTTAGTTGCATCGAGGTGCTTTTTTGAGTTGACACAACTAAATTGTTCGGTCAGCTTAACCATAATAAGTTGTGATTCTGTGTTCTTGTGCGTAAGTTGAATTAACAAGTGTATTTGTCATCTCAACTCGCTTAACAAAATTCTTTAAACAAACAAAGATTTCCCAGCCCCCAGCATGAATAAATAATGAGGTTTGTGTTGTAGGCTATTTTTTGTGCTTTTTGCAGACTTTATTTGTGTTTCTGTTGTTGCTTTTGTCATCTTTGTTGATTAATAGTTGTGTGGTGTGTTAAGAGCTCATCTTTTATTGAATGAGGTTTTTTGAGTATCACCAACACCTCGTCCTTACCAGACACGATGCGATAAGATTCCAGCAACACTCAATCGGTCTGTCCACATTAGAAGCGACGTGACACTGCGATATTCATACACTAAAATAAGGATAATTATTTATTATAAATAATAAAATGTAGAAAACAGAGCGGTTACAGATGAAACAATCTGTTTATTGAACACAGCTCATTTTCACACTGAAGCTCCGTATGGGCTTTCACTTTCTACGGCTGACCAGGAGGGGATAAATACACAATCACACACATACACAGGGCAAAGTTACTTTATGAATCATATCCTTATTTAGTCTGTTATGATTGTTTATGTTCAAGCAGTACTTCTGTTGTTATTTCCTCAATCTCCACGTGACAGGGAAGTGGAGAGAAAGTCAGAATGAGCCGGTATGCCACCCCTCTGCCATTCTGAACCGGTGTGTGTTTGTGACAGAGCTCCGGCTGAAGATAGCGAGACCTCAAGCACAACATTCAGGAGGTATGTGACACCCTCGGCCCAAATCAAGTTGCTGTGAAGTCGCTAGTGAGATGCCGGCTTTAATATACTGTAATAAGAATAATTTTAGACCCATTTGGTGATTGTGCTGTCCGGCACGACGTCGCAGAAATAGAAATCGCTCGTTGTGTGTCATGGATGGTTAGGACAAAAACTCTGATTAACATGGAAAAGATACCTTTTATCGTGTGTCGCGGCATTGCATCTGGTTAGGACACGGTGTAACTTTACAGCAGCAGGCCTTTAAGTTCAGTAAACTAAAGTGAAGTTGTTATAACAACATCACATTTAAGTTCAGCTAACTAAATGGATTAAGTTCAGCTAACTTAACTGAAGTTTTTTTTTTTTTTTTTTTTACATTCAGTTCGAATTACTTTTTAATTTGTGAAAAAAACGTATCCAGTTAAGTCAGTTAAACAAAAACAAAAAAAAGCCAATGCAAAAAAAGGAACTTTATACATTTAGTTGAATCAACAAAGCATTTTTTACAGTGTACTTTGTGATACATCACAGTTTGAGCTTTGGTAATATCTAGAGTTTAGATTAGGTTAGAAGAATATATTAAAAGACAAAATATAATATAATTCGCAAAACATGCAAAGCAAATCAACCCCGAACCGTGCGCTAAAAATGCAAACGTTGTAAGGGGACACCAACAATGATTTTGCATAAACACCTGGAAATAGTTAGTTGTGCCCCGTTAAAATAATTTTACAGGGAAATAATTGATTAATTTAGATACAAGTAATACTACTATTTCTATACTTACACCACTGGGGTTTCAGGAACCCCAAACCTAAAGAAATTAAAATCGATCAGAACAGAACATGATGGTAAAACTTTAAACTGATTACTGCAAATGTCATCATTGTAACAGTTGTAAAGAGTGTATGAAGGCAAAGTTACTTTCATATTCTTTGTCATTGTCTCAATCAAATCCTGACTTTATCTGCACACACACCGCCACACACAAAATATATTTAATACCCCTATGGTGCCAGAACACAAACGCTGCTGATCTGTAAAATTATTGCCAGCAGGATGAAGAGAAAGAAATGGAAAAGTGTCAGTCACACTCTTACTGGAGTCCATTTGTTTCTTTATTCACTCTATTTCTCTCTCTAAGACGATTAAAACGTTTTGCACAATGTGCACCAGTAAATTGAATTAATTTGATTATGCATATCTGGTTCTGCATGTGTGCACATTCACACGTTGCAGTAAAAACTTTATACATCCAAATTCACAAACTGAATTAAATGAGGAACTGCCTGTTGATATATTTAGATACCTTGCATGTATGTGTACCCAAATGCAATGATTGTGAAGTGCAAAAAACTGTATGTGTATTAAACTTATATGCAGAGGACTTTGGGGGAACATTCTTTAAACATTACACTAACTGTGCTAATTTGGTCACAGTGTGGCCAAGAATTTATCCCCTTAAAGCGTCGAAATAGAATAAATAAAGTTAGTCAACATCCCTGTATTTAACAGCTGGATCTAGACAGAAGGTATCACTGTATTTATCACAATAATGGCACTTACAGCCTCTTTTCTAATCAGAATTCAGTGTTATATGGAACTGCTGAGTTTAGATGTCTATTTTTGGTGTAAGGGAAATAATGTAGACGTGTAATGGTTTTGTTTATCTGGACCTCCTCAATAATGGCTTACCTTTCTAGCTTGACCATTTATGTATTTTATACAAACTATTCTATGTGAACAAGCTGAATATAGCTTCTGTAAATGTGTGTGTGTGTGTGTGTGTGTGTGTGTGTGTGTGTGTGTGTGTGTGTGTGTGTGTGTGTGTGTGTGTGTGTGAGTCAGTGTTAGCAAATGCAAAGATAATATTATCAGTAAAAGCAAAGTGGGTAATTTTTTAATGTTTCTGAGATTTCAGTGTTCCCCCATTCAAGTAGATACAGTTGAAGTCAGAAGTTTACATACACTTAGGCTGAAGTCATTAAAACTCATTTTTTAACCACTCCACAGATTTCATATTAGCAAACTATAGTTTTGGCAAGTCGTTTAGGACATCTACTTTGTGCATGACGTGAGTAATTTTTCCAACAATTGTTTACAGACAGTTTTTTCACTTTTAATTGAGTATATCACAATTCCAGTGGGTCAGAAGTTTACATTAAGTTACCTGTGCCTCTAAGCAGCTTCAAAATTTCAGAAAATGATGTCAAGCCTTTAGGCAATTAGCCAGTTAGCTTCTGATAGGAGGTGTGCTGAATTGGAGGTGTACCTGTGGATGTATTTTAAGGCCTTACTTCAAACTCAGTGCCTCTTTGCTTGACATCATGGAAAAATCAATAGAAATCAGCCAAGACCTAAGAAAAAAAAAACTGTGAACCTCCACAAGTCTGGTTCATCCTTGGGAGCAATTTCCAAATGCCTGAAAGTACCACGTTCATCTGTACAAACAATAGTACGCAAGTATAAACACCATGGGACCACGCAGCCATCATAAAGCTCAGGAAGGAGACACATTCTGTCTCCTAGAGATGAACACAGTTTGTTGCGAAAAGTGCAAATCAAAAGTTGCAGAACAACAGCAAAGGACCTTGTGAAGATGCTGGAGGAAACAGGTAGACAAGTATCTATATCCACAGTAAAACGAGTCCTATATCAACATAACCTGAAAGGCTGCTCAGCAAGGAAGAAGCCACTGCTCCAAAACTGCCATAAAAAAGCCAGACTACAGTTTGCAAGTGCACATGGGGACAAAGATCTTACCATTTGGAGACATTTACTCTGGTCTGATGAAACAAAAATTGAACTGTTTGGCCATAATGACCATCGTTATGTTTGGAGGAAAAAGGGTGAGGCTTGCAAGCTGAAGATCACCCTCACAACCGTGAAGCATGGGGGTGGCAGCATCATGTTGTGGGGGTGATTTGCTGCAGGAGGGACTGGTGCACTTCACAAAATAGATGGCATCATGAGGAAGGAAAATTATGTGGATCTATTGTAGCAAAATCTCAAGACATCAGCCATGAAGTTAAATCTCTGTCACAAATGGGTCTTCCAAATGGACAATGACCCCAAACAAAGTTAAGGTATTGGAGTGACCATCACAAAGACCTGACCTCAGTCTAATAGAAAATTTGTGGGCAGAACTGAAAAAGCATGTGCGAGCAAGGAGGCCTACAAACCTGACTCAGTTACACCAGTTCTGTCTGGAGGAATGGGCCAAAATTCCAGCAACTTATTGTGAGAAGCTTGTGGAAGGATACCCAAAATGTTTGACCCAAGTTAAACAATTTAAAGGCAATTCTACCAAATACTAACAAAGTGTATGTAAACTTCTGACCCACTGGGAATGTGATGAAAGAAATAAAAGCTGAAATAAATCATTATCTCTACTATTATTCTGACATTTCACATTCTTAAAATAAAGTAGTGATCCTAACTGACCTAAAACAGGGAATGTTTTCTACGATTAAATGTCAGGAATTGTGAAAACTGAGTTTAAATGTATTTTGCTAAGGTGTATGTAAACTTCTGCCTTCAACTGTAGGAGCTGCACTGTCATGACTGGAAAAAGTCTCCCGAGAGCGTTCCAAAGATGGCCAACAGGGGACTGACTGACAAAGAATTTTGTGGATTTTTTTATTGTCCGCTATGAGAAAACTGTAAGACTGATCATTTAGAAAAGACAAAGCAACCTGTGTCAGAACAGTCCAAAGGTCTGTGCCAAATTTGGTGAATGTAGCCTAAAAGCTCTTGAAGGAGTTACAGTCAGAATTTGTGGTCTTTGGTTTAGGAATAATAATAATAATAATAACTAAACTAAACCAAGTCTTTACAATACCAGTATGTTATCTTTATCAAGCCAACATAATTAATTATACATCAAATAATTATTTGTGGACATAATAGTAAAGAGGTTTGAAGAGTGAAAGTAATTATGCATATATATATATATATATATATATATATATATATATATATATATATATATATGTGTGTGTGTGTGTGTGTGTGATATATGATTTTTATGAAATTGAAATGCGTAAATCATAAAATTATTTCTTGAGTGTAAAAAAAAGCAACAAACACAACCCCCCTATGTAATATATGGACTCTCACTCTTACTCTCTGGAGAATTACTTCTGTTTTCTCATATAGTTGTTCACTCAAATGTTACTGCCATGGTAGATTTTTCCCTCTGCAAAGATGAAATGAGACTCACTCACTTATATGCCGTAACACAAATACACTGAGAAACACTTTGTTCATGTGGAATCTTATAGATCAATCAAGTAAAACAGATGCAAACAAACAACAACAACAAAAACTCTAAAGTCTCCTTCCTGCTAACACATGCATAGAAAGACTCTTTGATTTGTCTCCCAGTCATTATGATAATTGCAGGCATTATGAAAGCACATCTGTTCTTAAGGGCACCATGAGAGTCAAAACAGTTGCCAAACAAACTGCAGGAGTTTTTTTTAGTCTAGTTGAAGCTTCTGAACCACAAACACAAAACAACGCAAATGCTAATTTCACCCATTGAGTGTTTTTAATTTTAATGAAAGTATTTATTTTTGCATAATAATTGCGTAAAACACAAGCAGGCATTCCAATACAATCATTATATTAATACAATATTAAATAGATTCAATATTATCTGCCCATTGGGTTTTGATTAGGTCAGAGGAACATATCAAATTATTTTTAAAGGAAATATATATATATATATATATATATATATATATATATATATATATATATATATATTGAAAGAGAATCACCAGTTACTGCATCTTATGAGCTATTTAAACAATAAAGATCAAGTACTTGGATTTATTAAAGCCTTAAAAAATGAACCGAGCACTGATTGTTTGATTTCATTTCTATTCTCTCTCGCACTCACACATCTTCATCTTCATTAATAATTACATCTTTATTAAGCAGTTCAAATCAAAGCCTGTTTAAAATTCATACGTGTAGGACGAGAGCTAATAAATGAACAAAGGCATCAATCCATCTTTGCGTTTCCCAAAAAAACTGGTCAGTCGGAGAACTTCAATCGATTGCAATGTGCACACACAGAAATACTGCCTCCTTCGTCATTCTGTAGGGTCTTCCTGCCAGTTTGTTTCAATTTTGACATTTAATTAATTAATAGGTTTGTTTTACACAAATACATAATGTCAAAGTGGCCCTGTTGTTGCAAAGCCATGCAAAAAGCCTTTTATTATACAAGGCTGAATTTGATGTCAAGAGCAAATTGTTCATCTCCTCACATTGATGGTATTTTTTACACACTAATTTGAGAGGAAAATTTGTTCAAAGAAAAGTTCACAAATTTGTTCAAAGAAACGTTGATGCAGATATTAATATATATATATATATATAGTCATGTATTTTAAATGCTGGTTCACAACTCGGATGCTGGTGATCCAACAATGCTTTTTGACTAGCTTAATCAGCATTACCAGAATAACCATACTGGTCAACCAGCTTCACCAGTTAAGTTTGGAACAACATGGCTATGATAGTCCACTACATAGACCGGCACCAAACCAGCACTAACCAGCCTAGTCCAGCATGGGACCTGCACACTGTTAATGCTGGTTAAACCCCACCATGGCTCCTGTTGTGTGCCAAATGCATGAACGACAATTTAAATTAAAGGCTAAAACTGTTGTGGCTGTTTTGAATTTTTTTAAAAAGATAAAAACCTGCCTTAGAATGTAGTTTTTCCAGTCACTCTGTGCTTAAACAAACTGGAGAAAATGATATGATGAACAATAACTAGAGTGGTTGTTATTGTTGGAGATTATGGAGATTGATGTCAAAGGATAAGTGGAAATCTCGTGTGTAGCAGTGAAAATGATGGAGACGGTGATGCAGACAATAAAATAACGGCAAGTTCAAGAAATAATAAGATGGAGAAGGGACTAGGTGATGAAATGGATGTTGTGTCAGAGGTTTCTTGCGGTAAAAGTTCAAGGTCTTTTCAAATTGTAGTCTGATGTGTTTTTTGTTTTTTTGTCCACCTGTAAAAAAAAAAAAAAAAAAAAGGAATTATGTTTTTGGATTGAAGCAATTATGATTCATAAGATGACCTACATGAATGAGCTGAGGCTTATGAATGAGTAACACTGTATAATAACAACACGGTATGGCGTTTTTATACAGCATTAGTTAATAGTTAATTAATTATTTACAAATCATTGTTACTACATTGTTAATACATTAATGGAGTATATTCAAATAGTGTGTTATTAATTTATATTTTCTGTTGCAAAATATTTATTATTGTATAATAAGTTCATACATAAGCAGTTTGATAATGGTTTTCCATACTTAGTAAACAACATGTTAACCATGCCTTACTAATGTATGTAATTTAATGCAAAACAGTAGTAAAGAAGTGTTTATGGGGACATTAAGAAGGTATAAATACATAATTAATAAAGATATTATTTATACATTCATGTATGTAATAAATTGAACATATTTTAATGTTTAATTAAATGTATATTCTGAGTTCAATTCATGTTAAGCTCAGTTGACAGCATTTGTGGCACAATGTTGATTACCAAAAAAAAAAAAAAAAAAAAAAAAAAAAACAACCAAAAAAAATTATATATATATATATATATATATATATATATATATATTATTTTTATTTTTTTTGGTAATCAACATTGTCACAAATGCTGTCAACTAACTTACCAAAAAATAAAATAATAATAATAATAATAATAATAATAATAATTTTATATATATATATATATATATATATATATATATATATATATATATATATATATATATATATATATATTTTTTTTTTTTTTTTTTTTTTTGGTAATCAACATTGTGCCACAAATGCTGTCAACTGAGCTTAACATGAATTGAACTCAGAATATACATTTAATTAAACATTAAAATAAATGTATAAATAATATGTATTTATACCTTCTTAATGTCCCCATAAACACTTCTTTACGCAACAGTTAGTTCCAGTCCTCGAATCTGATTGGACAAGAGATGCTCCATGAGTACTGATGTCTCAGCACATCAGCACTCGGACGCTTCACTGTGTGTATCACTCCGCTTGTGTTCGTGCAGTTTTAAACTAAAGTGTAAGAGCAGTGCAAATGTATAAAAAGAGGTAGATGTGCGTCTTTTCATTTTCCTCTGTGACATTAAAGACTTTAGCCAATAGGTGGAGACAAAAGACCATTTATGTGAGTAATATGAGCCAGTTGAGGTGATGTGAAAGGCAGCATCAGTCTGTCAGTGTTTTCATTCATCTGCACTCTGCATCTGCGGCTGAATCACAGCAGTGCTAATGGAGGGCCATATCGCATTCTTGCTCATGTGATGTTACTTAAATATAAAATCTTAAAAAAAAAAAAAAAAAAAAAGGGTTACTATGAGGCACTTACAAAGGAAGTGAATGGGGCTATTCCGTAAATGTTAAAATTCTCACTGTCTCAAAAGTATAGCCACAAGACAGAAACAATATGTGTGTTAACATGTTTTAGAGTGCTAAAATCACTCACTAACTGTGTAAAGTTATATCCAATTTTACAACATCATTGCAATAAGAACTTAAAGCTGCAAACCCTAAAATGACCATAAAAATGTATTATTTACACAACTTTACAGCTCAAATAATAAAAAAGTAAAAAAAAAAAAAAAAAAAAATTTACATTAAAATATCTAAATGCTTTGATAAAATCAGAAGCTACACATTTCTTCCTTTCAAATTTCCCAGAATTGGCCCCATTCACTCACATTATCCAATGAATATACAAGTATCCAGTTCATTACATATGTAAATGGATACATTTATTTATTAACTTTGAATGTATCTAATTAATATACATGAATCCAATTCATTAGATATCTAAATGCATATATCATTTATATGAATGTTCTCAAACACTTCTTTACCACTGGTTTGCATCAAATGAAATACATACTGTAAATTAGGCATGATTAACAAGTTGTTCACTAAGGAAGAAAAACCATTACCAGACTGCTCATATGTGAACTAATTTAACAATAATAAATCGTTCGATACAGTTAACAAAAACGAATAACATACTATGTGTATGTAGCAATTTAATGCATTAATAATGTAGGAACAATCATTTATAAATGATCAGTTAATAAACTAATTATTTACAAATACATTATAACAAGTAGTTTTATAAAGTGTTCCCAAACATGGGTGGAATTCTGAAACTGGCCTCTTACAGTGAAATGGAGATCTGTGTTTTGGCAGTGTAAGTTACTGGTAAAATTCATGAAAATCTTGTATTGTTCAAACAAGTATTACACTGTGGCATATGTTAGAACTGAGTTTCCCATTTTCATCAAAATTGCAAAAGAGCCATGCTTTATACCGAGTCTACTGTGGATATATGGATCTTTACATCTATTTTGAAGGCAAAGCCAAATACATTTATGCAGAGCTTACTTCATTTACTTCGTTCCTCAATGGTCAGACTATAAATTATTTTCAAATTGTTTCTCAAACAGGCTTAAGGATGTCCTGTATGATTTACTGCATACAGGCTGACCCAGACTGGTTTATGCAGGTTAGTGCTGGTTTAATGTTGGTTCAGCTGGTGGATCAGTACACAGTAGTCATGCTATAGTTAAAGAACCATCAAGAACACCAATCGGTTCAGTATGTATAAAAACATGAAAATAGCTCAGAATAAGAACCAGTTCTCAGTTCCCAAACCTACATGTAGGCATAATTGTGTGTGTGTGTGTGTGTGTGTGTGTGTGTGTGTGTGTGTGTGTGTGTGTGTCAGAGTGATTAAGATGAGTGGGGTGTAGTTAAGGGGGTGGAATGAGAAAATAATTATTCAATCAACAGAGAAAATGCTCTCATTAATATTTTAGTGTTTATTCACAGAGCCGACCTAAAACACCCCTGCACACACACACATTCACAAACACACTTAAAGATGTGTATCATCCACAGTCCACAAAAGTCACAGATAAAAAGTATATTTCAATGCATTGCAGAATTTACCACACAATACAGTTACAATATTCTATTATGGCAAGAATCTTTTAGGCTGTATTTTCTACAGTAATATTTTGGGGGAAAAGAGAAAAGACTAAACATACTGCTGCAGTAATGATAAACACACTGAAAACAAAGTACACTATTCCAACCCGGACTCATGACAATTCGTAATAATTTGTACGAGATGGCAAAATCGTAAGACATAGGACGAGTTGGCTTGTACAAAACCATACAATCACACAGAGACAAATAAACAAAACAACAGTTTTACCTCTAACCCAAACTTATACCTAACCTTTATTTAAACAGACAAATACCTTCCTTTGTTTACCACGGAAGAAATAAAACATTGGGTTTGGAATGAGACGAGGGAAGTGTATTACAGGTTAAAGACATACATCAGTCATTAATGAATATGTAATGGGTAGTTGGAGTTGTATTGCTAACTAATATTTGATGCGTGTATTGTATCAATTTGCAGTTTTGTTTGTTGATTGGTTGTTCTATATGGGAATAAAACCGAACAAAGCCGTTCGATATCTCAGTTTCTAGACATAATGTTGGCAATTCCCTCACGTCGTTGTTTGACTTACTCTGTCATGCACTATGCTCTACGCTACTTCTACGGCTCTATGATGAAGTAAAGCAGGAAGTTCAGCGCTGCTTGTGCAAAACACAGTAGACCAATGACGAAGAATGAGAAACAAGTGAGTAAAAGTTTGCAATGTAGTACAGTTTTGAATCGCAGTACACTGAAGATAAAGAATCACAATATTATCATATAGCAACTTGGATATTAATATAAAATCTATCTATCACATAGTTCTGCTGATTCACACTCCTGGTGAAATTATTTGCTGTTTTGGTATAGAGTGCAACAATCGGGTTCTGGAAGGAAAAATCCCATTCATTTTCTCCAAAGGTTCATTCGTTTACCAATAACTAATAAACCTTTAAAGACAAAGCTCTGAGGTTGTTAATCGATAGTACATGTGTCTGCTAAAGCCATCCGTCCGTGTTATTTCATCATAAAAAAATGTAATGTGTTTATAAGGGCAATTCTTGCTGAAGAACTACAATACCCATGATCCTGAAGAGAAAGATCCACCAATGAGAGAACTGCGGCAAACAAAGTGCACCAGAAGAGCTCTGCAGTGACCGCCCGCTCACATGATGCAAACGAGTCACTCTCCCTACACTGTCAAACTACTACTAATTGTATATATCTGAACATTTTGCAGTAATATACAAATTTTACCTATGACAACATAAAATCAATCGTTTTTCATTTTTTATATGATTCTGTCATTTGCAAAGTACGTCTTGAACCTTTGTTTTCAACCTTTTTTGCTTCAGAACAAAGTCTGTAATGTTGTGATTCACTTTGGAGCCGGTCGGTTTGGTTCATGGGTCAGAACTTATTTATGAAGGATTTTATGAAATCCATACAAGCAAAAATGAATGGAAAAATATTTCCGGAACCAAGACGGCTGAAAAAGTGGGCGGGCACCATTGCACTCTATACTAAGTTTTTCTGCGTGCCGTTCCATCTAGAGCAGTCTAGCTCTCAGTCTTTCAAAGTATTCCTTTTTGACTGTGAGGCCATATGGATGCGCCAACAACGCACAAACGAAAACTAGGCTGCATACGGACAGTCTGTGCGCACTGTGCTAAAGATGAAATGTGCATCGTGCCCACTGTGCAAGAGATGTACTGGCACGGAAGTACAGTATTTAGGCCTACTTTGGCCTTAAGAGTGGATTTCTAACTGTGAGGAGAATGAAAAGAGGAAGAGATTTTTCTCTCTGGAACACCAGTGTGATTTTTCCGCTGTCCCGTGGCCTTTCACTGTCTCTCTCTCTCCCACACACACACACACACCACACAATCTCTGTACGTGTCTTTCTTGTTTCTCAGGCATATATACACTCCATCTATGGCATCTAATTCTATGGAAACCCTCTTGGAACTAAAGTTCAGCATTTGAAGATCCACTGTATGTATAATGAACCCCAAACCACTCCTCACTGTACAGACACACCTGAGGAATATTAAATGGTCAGTCAGTGTCAGAGCCAGACAGCAATTTGAATAAAAGTGAATTTTAATTTAAGTTTAATGTAGGATCAGACCCAGCTCACTAGAGAATAACAGTGGCCATCCACTTTTTAAGCTGTCTTGGTTTAGGAAGTATTTTTCCTATTCATACTTTTCGTAAGGATTTCATAAAATCCTTCATAAAAGAGTTGTAGCCCATGAACCAATCCAACCAGCTCTGAGGTGAATCACAACATTACAAACTTTGATTTGAAGCAAAAAACAAATATATAAAAAAAAAATCTTACAAAAACAAAAAGGTACAACACTGTGTACTTCACATCTCTAGTGAGGGAATGAACTCCAATCCCATGATGCATTGCGAATATAAAACTACTGATTTGAATTTCATTTAAAGTTTATTGCAAAATATTTATTTGTACACAAATATATAAGTATTTTGACAGTGTAGGGAGAGCGACTTGATTGCATCATTCACAGTATGTCATGCGAGTGTGCGGTCGCTGCAGAGCTCTTTTGGTGCACTTTGTTGGACATCATTCTCTGATTGGTGGATCTTTCTCTTCAGGATCATGGGTGGTGTAGTTCTAGTTTTAATCTTTATTATTAAATATGATGTTGAAATAAGATATTCTGGTTGCTTTAACAGAAGCATATAACATCAATAAACAACCTCTGAGCTCACGGTAGGTCTGTTTTTAAAGGGTTTATAAGTTATTATTTAAAATCTATTTGTCTATGGAGAAAGTATATTTGATTTTTAATTTCAGAACCCGACGAATACGCTCTACAGATGATGAGATTAACTTTTTTTTTTATTTACAATCAAGTACATTTTGTTTTGAAAAATTTACATTTTTTAAAATGTTTTTTGCTATCTTTCTTTAAAAAAAATAAATAAATAAATAAATTATAATTTATGAATGTCATCTAATGCAATGCCATTCATTAATTTTTAAGTGGCATGCATGTCCAAATTCTTTTTTTGAGGCCACTGTAGAGTTTCATTGGGCTTGGCTCCAGTAGCAGACCTCTAGTTCTCTAATATCTGATATGCTCTCTTAGATTTCACCAAATCTTTTTTTATACAGATCTTTTGGAAAATAATCCTTGTAATATTTAGGCTTATGAAATGTTTTGCAAATCCTGAGCACAGAAGATCAACATAAATTAATAAAGTGTGTGGCACAGAGGTCGCACCTGTGTTTGTGATGCTCCCATGAGGGGGGCGCAGGTTTAAATCCAGCCTGCATCATGTCCCGATTCCATTCCCTCCTCTCTTACACAAAACCTTCCTTTTTATTTGTTTAAAGCAAATAAGCCTGTAAATGTAAAGAAATAATTAGCTAAATGTTCATAAATGAACATTACTGAATAACCACTGAATCATTGATAATTAATAATAATTTTCTTTACCACACATTATACATTTGCACATATACAGTGAAATTCTTCTTTTTCACATATCCCAGCTAGGCTGGGGTCAGAGTGCAGGGTCAGCCATGATATGGTGCCCCTGGAGCAGATAAGGTCAAGGGCCTTGCTCAAGGGCCCAACAGTGGCATCTTGGCAGTGCTGGGGCTTGAACCCCTGACCTTCTGATCAGTAACCCAGAGCCTTAACCGCTGAGCCACCACTGCCCCAACTGATGATTGTCAACATCAGAACACCAAAACATTTCATAAATGCTTGTTTCATGAAAGTGTGCTTTTTACAGGAATCATTGATTAAAGTCACATAAAAGCCAGTTTCTTCTGTAAATGTGCTGGTCTGTTTGAAAAACAGAAGGACGTGTGACTCACCTTAAGAAGCATCAGGGCTGAAGGGATTGTGGTAGAAGTGTTGGTTCTTGCTGTACAATTAAAAAGCAACACTTGAAGGTCTATGATGGTCTATGACCTTTGACATTTGTGTGAGTCCAGAACATGTTCTGAGATCTTTTAAGGAAATCAGTGAGCAGTTCTAAAGGCTCTGGTATATACAGTACACATTACATGTACATTTACTCATTTGGGAGACGCTTTTATCCAAAGCGACTTACAAATACATCATAAGCGATTCATCTTAAGGAGACAGTGGTACGAAAAGTGCTGCATTACAAAGTTTCACTATCACCAGAATAGTAGTATCCAAGACAGATTAGAGTGCAACAATAATATTATTATTATATATATATTTTTTTTTCTTATGAGTGCATGGTTAAATGCTCATGGAAAAGATGTGTGTTTTAGTCATTTTTTGAAGACAGAAAGTGAGTCAGCTTCACAGATGGAGTTGGGAAGGTCATTCCACCAACGAGGTACAGTGAAACCGAAAGTCCGTGAAAGTGTTTTGGTGCCTCTTGGTGTTGGTACAACAAAGCGCCGCTCATTCTGGTGGGAACATAGCTCTGCAGAAATGATTTTAGGTACGCTGGTATGCCAGCATCAGAGCCTTGAATTTGATACGGGCATCAACCGGCAGCCAGTGAAGAGAGACAAGGAGTGGTGTAACATGCGCTCTCTTTGGTTCATTATAGACCAGATGTGCTGCTGCATTCTGGATCATTTGCAGGGGCCTAATTGTGAGGCCTGCAATGAGAGCGTTGCAGTAGTCCAGTCTAGTTATGACAAGTGACTGAACAAGAAGTTGAGTGGCATGTTCAGAGAGGAAGGGTCTCATCTTCCTGATATTGTAGAGCGTAAATCTACACAATCGTTCTGTCTTTGAGATGTGGTCTGTGCAATTGACACGTGCATGAACATATAAGAAATGTATGCAGTGATGGTGAGTATGATATTGTTACGGTACAGAACTGATTGTGTTTATGTTGTATTATTATATAATATGTAGTGTACTAAATGCAGTGTGTTTGATGTGTTTCAGTGAGGAGAAATCTGTCATTCTGTCATGTGTCAGAGCGCTCGTGTTGTGTGCTGTGAAGATAAGCGGCACTGCAGAGTTGAACCCTTGTGAAGCCTGAGAATGATTGATCACACACACACACACACACACACACACACACACACACACACACAGACAGCTGCTGTAGAGACTGCAGTGAGCGGCCAGTGTAAGAGTGGATGTGTTTCTGCCGCAGACAGTGAGTTGTGTTATTAATCCTGACAGACTGATGTCACTGGAATATAAATCACACACACAAACAGTATCACTCTTTCTTACTCTCTCTTTCATTACCAATTATAGAGTAATTATAGAGATTAAGTTATTAGCTCATACTATTGTACTCTTCAATATTCTACTATACCATACCATACTATACTCTACTACACTCTACTATACAATATGCCACAGTATACTATATTACAGTGCACTACACTGTACTCTATCGTACTACGTTGTACTCTTCTATATTCTACTACACCATCCCAAACTATACTCTACTACACTCTACTATACTATATGCTACAGTTTACTATATTACAGTGCACTACACTGTACTCTACCATACTATACTGTACTCTAGTATATTATATTCTACTGTATTGTACCATACTCAACCACATTTCACTATATTATATAACTGCACTCTTACTATACACAACAGTGTATACTCTGCAATACTATAATGTACTCTTCTATATTCTACTATAATCTTTTACACTCTTCTACACTATAATATACAATGCTATACTACAGTGCACTATACTGTACTCTACCATACTATACTATATTATCCTCTACTATACTGAACTCTACCACAATATACAGTACTATACTCGTCTATTATACTCTACCATACTATAATATAGTGTACTCCACTATAATTAGCACTACGCCATACCCTAATATTGTACTCTACAATGTTCTACTATACCATACCATACTATACTACACTCTTCTGTACCATATGCTACAGTATACTATATTATAGTGTACTATACTGTACTCTACCATACTATACTGTACTCTACTGCAATATACTCTACTATACTGTATTCTATCACACTCTGCCACACTATACTAAACTTTTCTATATTATACAACTACACTCGTACTATACACAATGATTTATACTCTACAGTATTTTACTGTAATCTTCCACATTCTACTATAGCATACTATACTTTGATATACTCTACTAATGTGCAATACACTACCATACTGTGCTATACTCTACCATATAATACTCTACAATACCCTAATACACTTTACTGTTCACTACTGTTATACTGTACTATACTCTATTCTATTATATTCTACTATTTTTTACTATACTCTACCCTACTTTACTACACTCTAACAAACTCTAAATTCCTATACTATACTCCGCCATAAAAACTATACTACACTATACTCTATTGTATTGTACTCTACTAAACAATACTATATTAAACACCACTGTTCTATACAATATTATCAGGTAGAAATGGCTCTTTCAGGTAACAACTGCACATTTCCACTTTTCAGAGTGTACTTTGACACATCACTGTACTGAATGATTACCATATTGCAATCCAGGGTAATTACACATGGCGCTCCATGATACAGGACTTCAAAGAATATTATGGTACAACCATGCACACATCCACTTTTAACAGTGTGAGCTATCCTTTATTATCTGAGCTGTTTTTCTTTTTGCCTCCTCAGTCTCTCTCTCTTTCTCTCTCTCTCTCTCCCTCTCTTTGTCTCTGAGTGTGAGTTGGTGAAGTGTGTAATGTGAACTGGGATGCAGAGTGTCAGAATTACTAAATCACAGCCATTACACATCCACTGAGAGAAAATGTGTGCTAAAGCCTCTCTTATCTGAGCTCAGAGGATGAGAGGAGGCAGAGAGAGGCTCTGGTGCAAACCCTACTGTGCTGCCTATGTAGGCATTATAGGTTCCCAGTGCAAATGCTCTTCCGAAAGATATCTTGCTTTGTTCTGACACTTAAACAGAATCGCTTGTTGCTGACTACCACCGCTGGAGTCGCGAGTTCGAATACAGGACATGATGAGTGACTCCAGTCAGGCTTCCTAAGCAACCAAATTGGCCCGGTTACTAGGGTGGGTAAAGTCACATGGGGTAACCTCCTCATGGTCACTATAATGTGGTTCTCGCTCTCGGTGGGGCACGTGGTGAGTTGTGGTGAGTTGTGGTGGCGTAGTGACTCACCTCAATCTGGGTGGCGGAGGACGAATCTCAATTGCCTCCATGTCTGAGACCGTCAATCCACGCATCTTATTGTGGCGAGTCACTACGCCACCACGAGGACTTAGAGCGCATTAGGAATTGGACATTCCAAATTGGGGAGAAAAAAAACACAGAATCGCTTGCATCCTTAACTCTCTCCATTTGACCTCAATTGTGTGGAGCCCTATTTGTGTACTGCTACTGCTGCCTATATAGAGTGTTCCAAGTCAGTCACTTACAAGGTTCTATTACAGTTCGGATGCTGCCTATGTAGACAGCAGACCGCAAGGCAGCTGACTAAGCTTAGAACAGGGCCAGAGAGAGTGTGTGTCCTCTTCAGTTCATTTACTAAGCTGAAGAGATAAACAGAGAGATACTGTCAATTAAAAGTTATGAATTTATGAATTCCGCTGGCTTCCTTTGACAAAAAAAGCATTACTAAACAAACATCTGTGTGCATGACCGTGTTGTTAAGTTTACAAGTGCACATATTCACACATTCACACACAAGCATTCTCTCACACACATTTGGTTGATTATGTGGAGCCACAGGCCAAGAAAACTGTTTGTCTTCAGTTAAACGCCATATAAACATTGACACAGCGTTGAGCAAGCACAAAGGAAATGGGAATCAGTTGGAGTTTGTTTATGCAGTTCTGTGTGTGTGAGAAGATAAGAACAGGGCAACAAATCAGTCGACAAATGAGTGGGTTTAAAACATAACACACACACACACACACACACACACACACACACACATATTTACAGTATGTGCCATGGAAACATTGGAATGGACTTCTTTTCTAACAATTTGTTTCTTACTTTTGATTGTGAATTACATACATTTCTGAGATGATGAAAAGGACAAATTTCTTAGACATGTTATCTTTCTATTCATGTTGGTTTCATTTGTTTTTGAGTTTAATGACTGTCTAAATGTCAAGTGGTGTAACCACCATGTAAAAGGTAATACAGGTGCATCTCAATAAATTAGAATGTTGTGGAAAAGTTCATTTATTTCAGTAATTCAACTCAAATTGTGAAACTCGTGTATTAAATAAATTCAATGCACACAGACTGAAGTAGTTTAAGTCTTTGCTTCTTTTAATTGTGATGATTTTGGCTCACATTTAACAAAAACCCACCAATTCACTATCTCAAAAAATTAGAATATGGTGACATGCCAATCAGCTAATCAACTCAAAACACCTGAAAAAGGTTTCCTGAGCCTTCAAAATGGTCTCTCAGTTTGGTTCACTAGGCTACACAATCATGGGGAAGACTGCTGATCTGACAATTGTCCAGAAGACAATCACTGACACCCTTCACAAGGAGGGTAAGCCACAAACATTCATTGCCAAAGAAGCTGGCTGTTCACAGAGTGCTGTATCCAAGCATGTTAACAAAAAGTTGAGTGGAAGGAAAAAGTGTGGAAGAAAAAGATGCACAACCAACAGAGAGAACCGCAGCCTTTCTATTGTCAAGCAAAATCGATTCAAGAATTTGGGTGAACTTCACAAGGAATGGACTGAGGCTGGGGTCAAGGCATCAAGAGCCACCACACACAGACGTGTCAAGGAATTTGGCTACAGTTGTCGTATTCCTCTTGTTAAGCCACTCCTGAACCACAGACAACGTCAGAGGCGTCTTACCTGGGCTGAGGAGAAGAAGAACTGGACTGTTGCCCAGTGGTCCAAAGTCCTCCTTTCAGATGAGAGCAAGTTTTGTATTTCATTTGGAAACCAAGGTCCTAGAGTCTGGAGGAAGGGTGGAGAAGCTCATAGCCCAAGTTGCTTGAAGTCCAGTGTTAAGTTTCCACAGTCTGTGATGATTTGGGGTGCAATGTCATCTGCTGGTGTTGGTCCATTGTGTTTTTTGAAAACCAAAGTCACTGCACCCGTTTACCAAGAAATTTTGGAGCACTTCATGCTTCCTTCTGCTGACCAGCTTTTTAAAGATGCTGATTTCATTTTCCAGCAGGATTTGGCACCTGCCCACACTGCCAAAAGCACCAAAAGTTGGTTAAATGACCATGGTGTTGGTGTGCTTGACTGGCCAGCAAACTCACCAGACCTGAACCCCATAGAGAATCTATGGGGTATTGTCAAGAGGAAAATGAGAAACAAGAGACCAAAAAATGCAGATGAGCTGAAGGCCACTGTCAAAGAAACCTGGGCTTCCATACCACCTCAGCAGTGCCACAAACTGATCACCTCCATGCCACACCGAATTGAGGCAGTAATTAAAGCAAAAAGAGCCCCTACCAAGTATTGAGTACATATACAGTAAATGAACATACTTTCCAGAAGGCCAACAATTCACTAAAAATGTTTTTTTATTGGTCTTATGATGTATTCTAATTTTTTGAGATAGTGAATTGGTGGGTTTTTGTTAAATGTGAGCCAAAATCATCACAATTAAAAGAACCAAAGACTTAAACTACTTCAGTCTGTGTGCATTGAATTTATTTAATACACGAGTTTCACAATTTGAGTTGAATTACTGAAATAAATGAACTTTTCCACGACATTCTAATTTATTGAGATGCACCTGTAAATATTTTTTTTAGACCTTGAATACATGTGCATGGACACACACAAAATGAAATTAAGTAGATATAGTTAAAAAAATCCATAATAGTAATAATACTAATAATAATAATAATAAAATAGTAATTTAAGTAATAATAATCAACATTTTTAATAGTTTATAATAATAATAATCATAATAATAATTCTTTTTGATAAATTAATAGATACCAGATGAGTGCTGGGAAGATTTTTTATGTAATGTAATCCAAAAGTGATTTTTAGGTAATATAATCTGATTCCTTTTGGATTACTTATTGCATGGTTCACTAAAGCGAATTCATTTTAAATGTATTAAGTACCATTTAACACTCCTTTCATTAAACATTAATAAATATAAAATTAAAAAGAAACTTGTTATTTGTCAGTCGCTGAATAAAACAAAAAGTACTTGTAGTGTAAAACAAAAAAATCCATAAAAAGTAACTAATTGGATGGCGCTCATTTTAAAATGCAATGTTATCCAATTACAAGTACTTCTGCCATTTTTTAATCCAATTATGTAATTCAGATTACATGTAATCTGTTTCTACCCAATACTGGTGCTACATCAATGGTTTATTTACTTGTATGTATTTAAGTAACTTATAATGTAATGTTATAATACATTTTATAAGTATGTGTGTTCCCTAGAAATTGAAGCCATGACTTTGGTGTTGTTAGCAATGCTCTGCCAGTTGAGCTAAAGGAACATGATGTCTGCTTCATTGCATTGATCATTATTTATTGAGAATAAATCATCTCACTCAAGGATGTGACGTCAATAAAGCCCCGAGAGAACTGTATTAGAAATCAATCATTTTTCCACTCATTTTGTTTATTTCAGTGCTGTCATCAAGTGAGACAAATGAATCTGTTTATTGTCTCTCTCTCTGTGTGTGTGTCTGTTGTTCTACTGACATACTGAAATGATTATTTATGAAATGTCTCTGAGATAATATTCCAGTGTTTCTAAACAATGCCATGAATGACACTTCCTGTGAAGATCAAAGATGATGGGCATTCTCATTGTGTTTTGCATTCTTTATTGGTAAATTTAATCTCATTTAATTTAGTTTTTCCTTTTTCTACCTTGTTTATTAGTTTCTGTTCCTTTTCTTTAAAATATCAGTATAAAGTCCGGTTCACTTTGCAGCTTATTCTGACTATGAACCGTACACTTAGACAGGACGAGACTGTGTTTATGGCATGTAACGTTATCAAAAATTATTATTTATTTTTTTACACACTGTATTGGGTTGGGCTCATAGAAAATGTTGATACCACAGTCATAGCACTTTCAAATAGTTGCGCTGACAAAATCAGTGAAATTAGAAGGCAACGTGCTTAGACTTTCGTCAGAATTGCTGTCTGTCTAAAAGTACACATATTTATTTTTTGCAAAGTTAACGAATAAAAAAAGGATTTAAAAATGTTCACGTAAAAAAACAAAACAAAAAAACTTTTAATTGGTTCACTGGTACCATGTAGGGTGAAAAAATGTAATATTTTTATATTTATTAATTTCACAATAAATGTTTAAAGTAAAAAGTATGATTTACCTTTTAGCTAATGGTGAAAATTAATATTATGTTTAACAAGAATAGGCCTGTCGCGATTATTAAATAATCGTTTGATCGCGGTTATCACGATTATTGTGCAATTAAATTCCAATCACATGAATTTTAAGCCAATATATAAATTCCATGCACAGCGTGTTTGTGTGTCGTTCAGTTCTGGAAGAGCTCGAGAAATGCTTCTCAAATGTGCCGTCAGCAGAGGCTCACGCCAAACTCCCACGAAAATATAAACGAACAAAGATAAACGCTGATAGTGAACGCAAAGCACTCTGGTTTCACTTTAATTAAACCATCGGGTAATGGCAAATGTTCCTGGTCAAAGTGGGTTCATTCACACATTGTTAATGACACAGTGACACACACAGCATATCTAAAAACATATTTTAATGTCATTCATATTGTTTTAAAGCCTTAAAAGGAAATCGTATAACCCGTTTGTATTATTTGATTTATAAATCAATATGTTAAATATGTAAAAATGACTTCTTAGGGGGCCTGGGTAGTTCAGTGGTAAAGACGCTGGCTACCACCCCTGGAGTTCGCTAGTTCGCTAGTTTGAATCCCAGGGCGTGCTGAGTGACCCAGCCAGCTCTCCTAAGCAACCAAATTGGTCCGGTTGCTAGAGTGCCTCCTCGTAGTCGCTATAATGTGGTTCGTTCTCGGTGGGGCGCGTGGTGAGTTGAGCATGGATGTCGTGAAAAGTCAACATGTCACGTGATAAGATGTGCGGGTTGATGGTCTCAGACATGGAGGCAACTGGGATTCGTCCTCCGCCACCCTGATTGAGGCGAATCACTATGCCACCACGAGGACTTAAAAGCACATTGGGAATTGGGCATTCCAAATTGGGTGAAAAAGGGGGAAAATAAATACAATAAATAAATAAATGACTTCTTAAGATGTTTGAAGCACACATGCACCTTAAGAAATATGACAATTTATATGACAATTAGTCGTGAAAGTCCTAAAGGGACAATTCATCATCATAATCGCAATTATTTGTTTGACAATTAATCGCTCTTTTGCCATCTTGTTCTAATTATTATGGTTTCTCAAGAAACGTATAGAATACTATTGAATTAGATGCTCAACAGTATGCTGCATCTTGTTGCGTAAACATTAGATACAATTAGTAATTACCATTAAATTATATTGTCAATGCAACATATCAACATAAAAATATGTGTACACTTTACATATAAATACTTACAAATACTAATAAGGACAGACAGATAGATAATATGTAAAAAAGGAATGTGTACATGAGGGCTGTATCTATAATTCCCACTTCATTAGTTCTGTTCATGTCATTTACTGCAGCACATCCTGTTCTTTTTTTTATGATGCCGTAATTTTCTCGTAATGAGATGAACATGTATGTTTGAGCATATGGCCTCTCCCATCAAAGAGCTCAATCCTCAAATTGAACTACACAATTCACCAGGCCGCTGTCGTAATTTCCACAAGACTTCTTTAATGGCTCTAATTCACTGCAGACTAGATAATTTGACGGTGAATGACTTTGGGATTGTAATTATGTGTCAGTTACTAAAAAAAAAATCATATTCGTTTTTCTTTTTTTTTTATGCAGTCAGACTGTAGACACGAGCTGAGACTCTACAATGTTAAATTAGGGCTAAAACTGCCTGACATTAACACAGCTGCCTTCAAATAGTCTTGTTACAATCATCAATCCTGCATTGAATTTAATAGCGCATAGTTATTTTAGAGCAGTTTTATCAGCTGTCAAGCAGACAGGTTTACTTCAAAACTTCTTCTTTCGGCTGCTCCCGTCAGGGGTCGCCACAGCAGACCATCTGTGATCCACATATTTGACTTGGCACAGGTTTTACGCCGGATGCCCTTCCTGACACAACCCCCAGTGGCTGGGGGACTCTCACTCAAGCCAACTTTAGAGCCTCCTATTCACTTAACCTACATGTTTTTGGACATGTGGGGGAAAGCAGAGCACCTGGTGGAAACTCCACACAGAAAAGGCCAGTTGAGCCGGGACTCAAACCCAGAATCTACTTACTGTGAGGCAACAGTGCTAATCACTGAGCCACCGTGGTTTGGAGCTCAGTTTAAACAATTTGTATCGCTCTTGCCTGTATTACAGCCTGTACAGCTGAAAACAACCCACTCCACGACTCGCTTTTGGCACCCCTCTGTGGACATTACACCTGCAAAATGGTGCTTACATGCCCGTACACCCAACAACACTAATCATTATGGCCACTGGGAGCAGTGTTTCACATTTCAGTAAGCACAGACCTATTTTAGTTAAAGAAAAGTTAACCTACTGTTTCAATGAGCAGTACTCTTTTCCGATTTTAATGTGACATCAGTCTGATTTTCCCAAATCATAGTGGAATTTGAAAATGAACAGTACAAATATTTCCAAATATATGAACTATAAATTTATATATGTGCATATATGGTCATATACAGCACTAATTTATGCAAATATGTATGCAGGATGAATGTATATTGGATGTTTGCAGTGGCTCTGGTAACAATGCAGCCGTTTTGACTGCGTGTTAGGGATCATTGATTTATGGAGCAGAAATCCACAGTGGCTTCAACTATTTCCCAGAGAGCTCCATATGAAAAAGTCTTCATGACTTAAACAGATCCACAACAGACTAAATACAACCAGAGTCTGGGAGTTTAATTTTTACAGTTCTTCTATAAGTTTTTATTTCTTGCGAATTTTTTTTTTTTTTGCTTTAGTTTTTTTCTTTACTCTTTCTGTTCTTCTCACCGGCAATATAGCAAAAGTGATTTACACAAATACAGTATGTACCATACCTGAACATTAAATTCATTTTGATATAAACTCTTCACATAAAACAGGGGGAAAAAACATTCAAATGAAACATTCAATTAAAATCACAGGACGTTTTAGACTCCATACGAAGCTCCATGTTTATGATGCATTATACATTATTTAAGCTTCACAACACATCCCTGGTAAGATGTTACACAAGTCACATTTAGCTGTCAGTTTTTAAAGCTGAAGTGTGAAATTTCTGCACTGCTAGCTTCACCAAACAGAATTGCAAAAATAATGACTGTATTCAAACAGATTTCCCAAACATTCTGCATGTTTTCCATTGGTGAAAAATAGATAGCTCCGCACCCAATGTCAGGATGCTCAAACAGAGCAATGTTTTAAAAAGCATCACACTGTTAAATTTATTGAGGGAATAAACATTTAGTTGTCTTTGCGTATTAAGCTGGAATGCAAAAAAAGTATTATAACAGAAATAAAGCCGCAAGCGACAATTATCGGGGTCTGAGCAATTTGGAAAAGTGGAGAAAATTACAATAACTGCCAAATTTGAAGAAACACATCTGTCTGGGGCAAAGCAATTTCATTACTGAGTACTTTAAATACTTTGTTGGCATTCTGTCCGCCATTTAAATTTTCTGAAAAACCTCCTAGACCGTTAGTCCAATTAGCCCTAAATTTTACATGTATCATATACAGACCTGAAAAATTACAAAAAATTCTTCAAATCGTTTCAAAGATATAACCCAATATTTTTTTGGCGAGCATAATTCACTTATCAACCTATATCTTCTGAACTATTTGCCAAATCGGCCCAACAGTCTTGTATGAGTTCTAAAAAGTCTTTTTTTTCAGAAAACTCAAAACGATGGAAACATTTTATAGATGGAAATGAAATTGGACATAAACATTTTGTTCCTGCTTGACTTAAGGAATCAGAAGAAAATTTAGATTATAGCCCATATGTTTGCGAAAACATAAAAGTGTCTATTAAAGTGCTATTTAGGGTCGGATGGGGGTGTGTGTGCACACCTGAGTAGTGGGTTGGATTTGGCACCATCCTGCCAAATTTGTTTTCTCTAGGACTTATGGTTTTCGCTGCCCAGACACTAATAGGGCAGAAAAAGAAGTAGCAGAAAATAAAAAATCGGTATGAATACAATAGGGTTCCAGCACCTTCTTTTCACACTCTAAGCATAAAAATTGCAAATGGTTGGCAACATTTCTAACAGATTGCAGATAATGCATCATGAACAAGGACAGTCGTTTCTTCAGCTTTGCTTTGACTTAAAAATTGAAATGACATGACTTTTAGCCAAATATACCCATTTCCACCCTAATATGGAATGCTTAGGCATGTTATAAATAATGGGTCTGACAGTCATTCTTAATGCTGAGGTGCTTTTACAATCCCAAAAGCCTCTTTGTCTCACAAGGGAACCATAAGGAACATTCCCAAGATCTCTCTGATGAGTTCTGTTTTTGTCCCCATGACTTGTTGTAGTGTTTGGGTTGGAACGGCACTCCAGAGAAGTTGTTGTCTATTTGTGGATTGACATATAGTGAAAAAACCAGTAACTTTAAACTGTATGCTTTAGAAATGCATTCAAGTGATCATAAAACAAACTGAGCATCCCATATGAAATGTCAAGCTCAGCTGGATTTGGTGAGTTTTGGAGAGTTTATGCAGTTGAGTGTTCCGTGAAATTGGACCTGAATTATGGATGTACAGTCAGATGGCTCAGAGTTCATTCCTCCTCTTTTATATGTCTGTCAGCATTTGTTTTGGTGAGATTTTCTTAAAGGGTGACTCAATGAAAGCTGCTTTAACTCCTAAGCAGGTAAACAGCCAAGTGATTCCATTGGCATTTCCTCTAGAGGAACTGATTGGCTCAAATACAAAACATCAATTGTAAAGATTCTCCTTACTATGACAGCATGTTAGATAGGTCTCTTGTAAAGAAAATGTGACTGGTATTTGCCAGTGCATAACACATGAATCATAGTATCACGTTAATCTACCTAGATTTTTAATAAATTATTTTTACGTGGCTTGTTGTACGTATCATGGCAGTTTCCTGGTGAAATGAACACTAGAGGCTTTTAAACATTTACTTTTCGCCCTGTTGCTCAAATGATGCTATCTTATGACATCAAAAACCTTTTACTATAGGACATGCCTTGCACGGCGATACAGTTTAAGATTTGCATTACATAACCAGTTCCATTTATGAGCTTATTCCAGTGTGATTAAATTGTGCAGAAGCTCAGCTGATAAAGAATTGCATTTGCAATGCAAAGGACCCGGGTACGAGTCCTGAAGTGCACGTGACACGTGAACCGAAAGTCAATGTCAATTAATTTATAAAGCATAATTAGAAACATCAGAAGTTGACCAATGTACTGTACAGTAACACATGTACAGAAAAAGAAACATTTGAAAAACATACGATCAAATAAAAATTAAGAGCACAAATACAAAATACAACTTCTAAGGTTGATTAAAAGCCATGGAGAAGAAGTACGTTTTTAACGTAGATTTTAAAGTAGTTCTGATGTAGATAGGTAGACTGTTCCAGTTTCGGGGCAGCTATCACAAAAGCAAGGAACCATCACCAACCTCTGATCTGAGGATCGAAGAGATCTCGAAGGATTAAGTGCATGCAAAAAAAAAGTGGCATAGAAGCACAACAATATGACATGGTTGCTTCAGCAATTGTGTTTTTCATCTCATATTAGCTTTTTCTGACACCTTAGGTTTAGGTTTAAGGTTTGGGGTAGGGAGGTCAGTTTTGTTGATTTAAAATTCAATACAGCATTAACCTTAAAATCCTCATCTGTTTGGGAGAGCATTTTACTCTCTTTTAGCACCACACAGTGGACATTTCACCTCAGAACTGCTGTGATACATTTAAGGAACCACATAATATTATTTAGCAAAAATGTCACCACGGTTACGTAATTTTCATGAGATCAGGCTATAAAAATCACTGCCAAAATATTGACGTTTCCCCAATTCAAAAGAGCTCACCTCAAAGTTCTATGATATAATGGTCTCTAGGTAAGGCTTGGATCCTTCCTTCAATGTAATTCTATGCATTTTGTTCATTAATTTAATCATCCAACAGTGTAAATTTAAAGTCTGGATGCTTCAAAAAGTAATAGTGCACCTCTCCTCAACAAGCCGTACGATTTGAGGTATCATTCATGTCTGCAGCACAAATGGCGCACGGGACGAGTTACAGTTTAATACTTAGGGTTCAGGGTTTAGAAGAAACCTCACCAATAATTAATAATACTACTGGGAATTTACCAACTCAGGAGACTTTAACGTCTTTAAGGCCAGAAGCATACTTTACGCAAGTACGCGGACGCAGATGGGAGCACTTGGTCAATGTGCAGTCTGGTTGAACATCCTAAACATGCATCCTTGTGTTACTATGGTGGTAAAGAATCTCTGTACTCAAGGGGGCGATAGAGTTACCTTCAAAAATCTGTGCCATTAAACTGGATATGTTATTATTCAGGTAATCTGCACCATTAATCTATAAATATATTTATTTTAACATACTTTCTCAGTGATATTCTCTTCAAACCGTTGCTCCACCATGACAGTAGCTGACTTCATAAAGTCGCATAGAAGCGGACAGTTCACACTAATGTCCACTGTAGCACCTCTTGTGGCAATGTTGAGAATGCAACGTGCACTATGTTATAAATTGCGGTCTGACACATGGAATGCAACGATGCATGAAACTGAGCTTGAGTAGCTGCATTCACATACTTGCATAGAGTATGACTCGGGCTTAAAGGTTACTAGATCCTCGGTGCAGCTCCCTGCTTTGTCATAATTGAGTCCATGTTTGGCAATGAGATGACTGAATTTGGAATGTCATGTTGTCTCCACTAGTTAGCATTTATTTTTATGCTGTCAATTCTACAACTTCAGTCTCTTGAACAGAATAGTCATCCTTTATCTTCAAGACACTTGAAGACGCCTATAAGTGGGAGTTCTCTCAAACGTTGCTTTCTGTTACCACTGCTGAACACTCACTGCTTAGCTGCCGCTCCTCGAAACAAATGTCTTCTGTCAGGGAGCTGCAGTTACTGGCGCCTTCTTGTGGCTCGGAAGTCAACTGCAGCCTCGCTTTGCCCCTGTTTCGGCTCACACCATTCTGAAAGCCACTCACCAGATGGCGGGATTCTACAGAGGGTGGGGCTGAGTCCGGCGGTTCGGGGGTCTCAGGGCATTCGTGGGTCATCACCAAGGCGATACTAGCACTCTTGGCATGGGCCGTTTGGCTGTAGGTGTGACGGTATTCCTCGTCAATGTCCTTCCCAAGTTTCCACCTCTTCCACTTCTTGAACATCTCGCTTTGGACCTACAGAGACAGAGATTTACATCTATGCATTTGGCAGACAATTTTATATGCAACTTCAAACTTTACATTTAATCAATATGTTCATTATTACCAGTTACCAGCTGAGCTACAGAAACACTACAGGAAAAAGTCCTATTTACATCAAGAGCTGTGTGATCAAGCAGCGCAAATCACAAGCAAAAACAACAAGTTCTAGAAGCAAAATCCAAAAGCTCAAATAAGTATTTTTAAGCAGTATGGTGAACAAATAAACATCGCTTCGTTGCAGCGTAAATGTTTGCACCTACACCATTCTTGCACTACATGCTTGCTAGCTCGTCACGACGCAACAAACCGATCACTCCCATTATAAACAAACAGAGCTTTATTCACTGGAAGCCTCATTTTGTCACACAGCAATGAATTTATAACAATTACTACCATTATATATAGAAGTATAATTTAGGCCTGTTGATTTTTAATCGTGATAATTTAGTGTGAATAATTACAAATTATGCAATTAATCATGCCCCATGTCCTTGCATAAATTCCCTAAAAAGGAATTTTCCTACCACCCTGTCCCAGCTTGAAGTACCAACTTTAATATTTTTGCAAGTGACAGTAAGCAGGGGGAAGTAAGCACAACTTTTCAGTAAATATTGAAATATGCGATTAATTAATCAGCACATCTTGTTATTTATTGTATTAATGTTTTTAATCGATTGACAGCCCGATAGACAGTTTCAATTTTCTACCCATGCAGATGTATCGGGAGCCAGCTGGTACGTGATGGCTGTGCGATATGTGTAAACCTCACTCCCCTGGCCTCAAGAGGTGCACTAGCGACTGACGCTAGAGGCTGTATCCTTTAGCCTCCTTGTTAGCATGCCCGCTTCCCATGCCGGCTGACGCCGGTTCAAATCCTGCTCTAAGCGGGTCGAGCAGGACGGGTTACAAAGGTGCCATGACCCAGATGGGAGTGAGGTTTAAGGGGGTGAGTGTAACAGGAGCCAGCTGGTCCGTGATGGCTGTGCAGTATGTGTAAACCTCACTCCCCAGGCCTCAAGAGGTGCACTAGCAACCGACGTTAGAGGCTGTAGCCTTTAGCCTCCTCGTTAGCACCTGCCTCCCATGCCGGCTGACGCCGGTTCGAATCCCGCTCAGAGCGGGTCGAGCAGGACTGGTTACACAGAGTCCCTTTCAATCCCAATGGATTTCTATAGAAGTTGGATTATTTTATTATCATTTAACAGTGGATGAAGTCTAGGCTTGAGCTCACAGCTGGTAGCTCCATTGAGGTGATGTAAGCTGACTGACTCGAGCTGTCACAGAGCAACGCATTGCAGCAACAGTCACTTTAGACAAGGTGTTAGTGTGTGTAGACTTGTACCGCCAAAGATTTGCAGCGAAAATCCGCACTCAGTGTGAACAGGTCTTTAGAGCATTGTAGTGGTGATTTTAAGTAACAAATTGGTTTTCTTATAATGCAGGCTGGAAAAAGACAAATATCTCACCTCTTTGTTCACAAAGCAGTACAGAATGGCAACAAGCAGACCCTACAATTACAAACAACAAAACACAAGACTTTAAGAATGCTAGCAATGCTAGCCTGATCCATTTGCTACAATCTCCCATCAGATTATAAAGGTACTAGCCAATGAAACCTCTTAAAATCAATCACACAGAGTCACTCTTACAGCAGTGAACAAGTTAGAATATGTAAAATAATCTGAATGCTAATGCAGAGTCGGTGGGCGGGTGACCTTTGCTCTCTGACCTGGAAGGAGCTGAAGAGGAGGTCATAGAAGAGGCGGATGAGCCTCAGAAGAGATTGTTTAGGCACGGACTCATCGATGACGAAGGTGAAGAGGATAGCATGAATTCCCAACAACGGGATCAGTGTGAGAGTTGACTTAGCCAATCTATAAAGAGGAAAGATATTTAAAGATTGATTTATTTATTTCATTATTTTATGCACACTGTCTTTCTTGTATGAAATAAGAAGCACAGGGACATTAAGATGAAAGGTTTTACCTGAATTTATAGTCCGTGTATCTCATCTGATGGGCCTTTAGTTTGGACATCAGAATCTTTATTATGCGAATGAATATAAAGAAATTAATCTATTGCAGAGAGAGAAAAAGAAAGTCCATTAATGTGCAAAGCTGTTCTTTAGTGACTCAGTTCAATATATATATATATATATATATATAATTTAATTATTGTCGTTATCGACACAAATGGGACATATTTGCAGAAATGACATAATTTAGTTTAAATGTATACCAATATATATACTGAATATATTTTTGAAAAAAATGTATTACTCTGTAAAGCTCCAGTGCTATAATTATATCTCTTGATAAGAGTTCATAAAGCATTCTTGTCCTCGAGGCGTTCACAGAATCTGTCCTCAGATCAAATCAGGATGAGTGTATGTGTGTGTGACCATGAAACGATGCTAGAGACTATTTCAAAATGCAATAATTCAGCCAATCCATGTACAACACATCTGCATAGATAAGTGAATGATGTAGAATGGATGATGTTCTTGTCATGCGAGACTGTGACTCATTTTGCTTCAAACAGGCTGAATGAGATCAGTTTTGAGTCTTTGTGAGAGATAAGTCTTACCAGATATGCAAATAGAATGGGGGAACGGATTATCCACCAGTAGCCCATGTTGATATTCCTTTCCCAGCATCTGCATGTGGTGCAAAGTACAGAGAAAAATCATAATCCTAATGAGTTAGAAACCATATAAACACTTCACATGAAACTGATTCTAAATCAAACGGATTGAATTGACATGCAAACCAGTGTAAAGTCAATAAAAATGTGACCAACAGAAATTGAAAGGCTTGCATGTAAATCAAATCCATTTTCAGTTTCCTAACTTCATCGTTTATCAAAGTATGCGATACTAGAGAGAGTTTTCAAAATGTTACGTTTCAGTGGAGGGAAACGCCGCTCTAGTGCGGATGAGAGGGTTAATGCAAAACGTATGAGGTGTGAATGTGGTATCAATGTTAACATGGCAATGATCAGATTCATTCTTATTGTAATAGAGTGGGTTTTTCTAAATTAATTATTTCAGTGAGACACTAAACAAAAGAGAAAGACTGAAATCTGTTCAAACACATGTGAGGACATTCTCATATCTGTGTCTACTGTATTTAAGTGGATTGGGCCTGTCTGAGTATTTTCACCTGCTTTCAAACGAAATGGGAACATGATTGTTTGGGGAGATCAATCAAGTGAACGGGTCATAAAGACTTAGTAGATATTACACACTGTCTCTGTCTCCCACACAATCTCATTCCATATACTTCACGGTTTTAGGATTTACTCTACAGCTGTATCAGGATTTAATGTACCATATCTGTTTTAGAGAGCTTTGATGTACAATAAAATGACAGGCGGGAATTTAATGCATAGGAGGTTTCTTAAAGGAGTATTCCTTGTTCAATACAAGTTGAGCTCAATCAACAGCATTTGTGGCATAATGTTGATTACCAGAAAAAAAATCTGTGTTGCAGTGAGACACTTTCAATGGACGTGAATGGGGCCAATCCATTACCATTAAAATACTCATTATTTTAAAAGTAAAGCCACATGACAAACAATATGCATGTTAACATGACGGGTAGAGTCACATTGGGTTAAACTCCTCGTGGTCGCTATAATGTGGTTCGCTCTTGGTGGGGCGCGTGGTGAGTTGTGCGTGGATTCCGCAGAGAATAGTGTGAAGTCTCCACAAGCGCTAGGTCTCTGCGGTAATGCGCTCAACAAGCCACGTGATAAGATGCACGGATTGACCGTCTCAGACACGGAGGCAGCTGAGATTCGTCCTCCGCCACCCACGGGGAGTAACTACGCCACCACGAGGACTTAGAGCGCATTGGGAATTGGGCATTCCAAATTGGGGAGAAAAGGGGAGAAAAAAAAATATATATATATATATATTCAAAATAAAAAAAATCACATTGACACCAGTTGATTAAAAGCCATTGAGCAAAATGCCTCAGAAAAGTGAAATTAGTTATGAGAAAAGCTTGAGCAGCCTTTGTTTTGCAGATGCCACTGTCA
Organism: Myxocyprinus asiaticus; assembly: GCF_019703515.2. Lineage (NCBI taxonomy): Eukaryota > Metazoa > Chordata > Actinopteri > Cypriniformes > Catostomidae > Myxocyprinus > Myxocyprinus asiaticus. Next base: position 52,403,626 of record NC_059351.1, read on the forward strand.
TTATGACAGAATGTCAAAGCAAATATTTTTAAGTGTGACTTCAGTGTCCAAATACTTCTGAAGGCCACCTTACGTAAAACCTAAACTCAAGTAGACGTACTCTTCATTTTCATACAGGTATTTGACTGTGACCCAAGGCAGCACAAATATCAGCGGTGCACCTGCAATATAAAGAGACACAAAGTTACATCACTTTCAGTCTGAACCAATCAAACACTTCATCCGTCAGCCAATTACTAGTCTGATGTGCCCTTGTTGTCTGGCTTTTGACAAGCTTGTTCTCCTGATTAAACCACTTATAACTTCTTCAAAAGTCAGCCACTTTGTACCTCTGAAATGCAACTTCAGAAATACAGTAGCTCAGCTCAAGTTAAGCTGCAAAATTCTCAAACAACTGTCAGTAAAAAGTGAATGTTAAGTCTGATACTCTCTCTCTCTCGCTCACACACCCCAGCCGATGAACAGGTAAATGTAGAAGTAATTCCTCTCAGAGAAGACGGTGGTGACCAGGAGACTGTGCAGATACAAGCCCTCTACCAGCAGCCAATAGTTGTTTGCCATGACGCTGTACTGCATCATCACCATGGCAGCACGGCATCCAGCGGTAGTCTGAACAGGTACAACAAATAGATGGCAACTATGTAGTTTGAGACTCAAAAGACTCAATTATGGACAGTCTGATGCATATTTCACAAAAAATTTAAAAATATGAGACTTGAAATCATCGGATTATTCTTTGACATTCTTTTGACGTCAAAACACAACCAGTCATGAGTACAGCACTTGCGCACAGTGGATGAGAGCAGGTAAGAACGCCAGTAAAGGTGTTTACATACAACGCGACAGCTGGGTATTGTGCAAAAATAGTCGTGTGCCAGTCGGTTTCTTCTTTTTTTTTTGGAATGCCTAATTCACACTAACTGCTAGGTCCTCGTGGTGGCGTGGTTACTCACCTCAATCCGGTTGATGGAAGACAAGTCACAGTTGCCCCTGCTTCTGAGACCATCAGTCCGTGCATTTTTTCATGTGGCTCGTTGTGCATGACACCGTGGGGACTCACAGCATGTGGAGGCTCATGCTACACTCTGCGATCCACGCACAACTCACCATGCACCCCACTGAGAGCGAGAACCACTAATCGTGACCACGAGGAGGTTACTCCATGTGACTCTACCCTCCCTAGCAACCGGGCCAATTTGGTTGCTTAGGAGACCTGGCTGGAGTCACTCAGCACACCCTGGGATTCGAACTCGTGACTCCAGGGGTGGTAGTTAGCGTCAATACTTGCTGAGCTACCCAGGCCCCCCAGTTGGTTTATTCTTAAATTATTTGCAACCTTACCATGATAAAAGAAATCTTGTTTACATGATCACACACGTTGTCAGGTTTTTATGCATAATCGGTGTAAGAACGTCCATGTACACTGAAAAACGTACGTTTTTCAGTTTCATGACAAAATTCCACTAAATTTAAATGAGTAATTTTAAAGTAAATATTTTACATTTTATTAATTTAATTAAGCGTAAACACACTCATTGAATCTTTAAAAGTTATTTTAGAGTTTTATTTTAAACACTTACTCGCAAGTAAACTGCATACAACAGTAAGTTCATGGAAAACTATGTCGATAGCTGATTTCTTGTTTAACTTGAAAGTTTTACTGTTTGTATCACTGAACTAAATGTCATGGTTACTTGTGTAACCTCCGTTCCCTGATGGAGGGAACGAGACATTGTGTCGATGTAGTGACGCTAGGGGTCACTCTTGGGAGCCCGAGACACCTCTGGTCTTTGATAAAAGGCCAATGAAAATTGGCAAGTGGTATTTGCATGCCACTCCCCTGGACATACGGGTATAAAAGGAGCTGGTATGCAACCACTCATTCAGGTTTTATGCTGAGGAGCCAATATAAGGTCCGGCCATTTCAGCGGATAGTTCAGCGTTGTGGCAGGAGGGACATGACGTCTCGTTCCCTCCATCAGGGAACGGAGGTTACACAAGTAACCATGACGTTCCCTATCTGTCACTCACTCGACGTTGGTGTCGATGTAGTGACACTAGGGGTCCCTATACGAAACGCCACAACTGGCTGAACTGTGTTACATGAACTGGTGGTGTGTGGTGGGCAGACTACTGTGTGCCTTATAGCCAGCACACCAGGTTGACACGTAACCTCCCCCAACATAGTTATGAGTGTCGAACGGCCTTTGGGGACAAGTCGACTACCCAAAAGATAGAGACAGGCTAACCCCGTCGTGGCTTCTTTTCCCCTTCTTTTTTTCCACTCCCGAAAAAAGAAGGGGGATTATCTGACTGGGCCGCCAGGTCTTTCCGACCATGTGGAGAGTTTTCAAGGTAGATCTTACCCAACGGGGGAGGAGTTGCTACAAACATAGAGACTGGGGCAGAGGGGCTCTGCCCAAGGAAGACGCAGTTTGCCAACAGGGAAATGAACTAGAGGAAGATATACACTATATTGCCAAAAGTATTCGCTCATCTGCCTTTAGACGCATATGAAGTTAAGTGACATCCCATTCTTAATCCATAGGGTTTAATATGACGTCGGCCCACCCTTTGCAGCTATAACAGCTTCAACTCTTATGGGAAGGCTTTCCACAAGGTTTAGGAGTGTGTTTATGGGAATTTTTGACCATTCTTCCAGAAGTGCATTTGTGAGGTCAGACACTGATGTTGGACGAGAAGGCCTGGCTCGCAGTCTTCGCTCTAATTCATCCCAAAGGTGCTCTATCGGGTTGAGGTCAGGACTCTGTGTAGGCCAGTCAAGTTCTTCCACACCAAACTCGCTCATCCTTGTCTTTATGGACCTTGCTTTGTGCACTGGTGCGCAGTCATGTTGGAACAGGAAGGGGCCTTCCCCAAACTGTTCCCACAAATTTGGGAGCATGGAATTGTCCAAAATCTCTTGGTATGCTGAGGCATTCAGAGTTCCTTTCACTGGAACTAAGGGGCCAAGCCCAGCTCCTGAAAAACAACACCACACCATAATCCCCCCCTCCACCAAACTTCACAGTTGGCACAATGCAGTCAGACAAGTACCGTTCTCCTGGCAACCGCCAAACCCAGACTCGTCCATCAGATTGCCAGATGGAGAAGCGTGATTCGTCACTCCAGAGAACGCGTCTCCACTGCTCTAGAGTCCAGTGGCGGCGTGCTTTACACCACTGCATCCGACGCTTTGCATTGCACTTGGTGATGTATGGCTTGGATGCAGCTGCTCGGCCATGGAAACCCATTCCATGAAGCTCTCTACGCACTGTTCTTGAGCTAATCTGAAGGCCACATGAACTTTGGAGGTCTGTAGCGATTGACTCTGCAGAAAGTTGGCGACCTCTGCGCACTATGCGCCTCAGCATCCGCTGACCCCACTCTGTCATTTTACGTGGCCTACCACTTCGTGGCTGAGTTGCTGTCATTCCCAATCGCTTCCACTTTGTTATAATACCACTGACAGTTAACTATGGAATATTTAGTAGCGAGGAAATTTCACGACTGGACTTGTTGCACAGGTGGCATCCTATCACAGTACCACGCTGGAATTCACTGAGCTCCTGAGAGCGGCCCATTCTTTCACAAATGTTTGTAGAAGCAGTCTGCATGCCTAGGTGCTTCATTTTATACACCTGTGGCCATGGAAGTGATTGGAACACCTGAATTCAATTATTTGGATGGGTGAGCGAATACTTTTGGCAATATAGTGTATATCGCATGGGGTTAGCCTTACAGGGAACTGCCACATGCAGAGCACCTACCCCAGAACAGGACTCTTAGTTAGCATGTGTACTGGGCCGGCAGCGAGTCTCTCCGACAACTCGATTGCCACAGGGCTCGGAGGAGGTCAACCAGGGAACAAAGCTTGTGAACACTACTGGGAATTAATGGTGCACGTCTTCAGCTCAAAAGGAGGTGGAAGGCGCTATGTGCAAGTGATACTCCCGGCCGGCTATCCTGGGCTTATCCACTTGTATTGCGTGCCACTACTTGGGACGAAACCGGTTCCACCCGGAGGTTGTAGAACCTTGCAAAGGTGTTGGGTGTTGTCCAGCCTGCTGCTCTGCAAATGTCTGTTAGAGAGGCACCCCTGGCCAGGGCCCAGGAGGCCGCTACACCCCTGGTAGAATGGGCTTGTAGCCCTACCGGGGGTGGCATGTCCTGCACGTGATATGCCATAGTTATGGCATCAATGAGCCAGTGGGCGATCCTCTGCTTTGAGACAGCGCTTCCTTTCCGCTGTGCACCAAAGCAGACAAAGAGCTGCTCAGAGATCCTAAAGCTCTGTGTGTGATCCAAATAGATGCGTAAAGCACGCACCGGGCACAGCAATGACAGGGCTGGGTCTGCCTCCTTCTGGGGCAGCGCTTGCAGGTTCACCACCTGGTCCCTAAAAGGGGTCGTGGGAACCTTGGGCACATTGCCCGGTCGGGATCTCAGGATCACGTGAGAGTAACCCGGACCGAACTCCAGGCACGTTTTGCTGACAGAGAACACTTGCAGGTCTCCTACCCTCTTGATGGAAGTGAGCGCAGTCAGGAGGGCAGTCTTCAAGGAGAGTGTCTTAAGCTCGGCTGACTGCAAAGGCTCAAAGGGGGCTCTCTATAGACCCTGAAGAACTACAGAGAGGTCCAATGAGGGAACGAGGTGCGGTCTGGGGGGATTCAGCCTCCTGTCGCCTCTTAGGAACCTGATGATCAGGTCGTGCTTCCCTAAGGACTTACCGTCGACTGCGTTGTGGTGTGCTGCTATGGCGGCAACATACACCTTCAAGGTGGAAGGGGACAGTCTCCCTTCCAACCTCTCCTGCAGGAAGGAAAGCACTGATCCAACTGTGCATCTTTTCCCATCGGGAAGACCACCACTTAGCGAACAGACGCCACTTAAAAGGCATACAGGCACCTCGTAGAGGGGGCCCTAGCCTGAGTGATCGTGTTGCCCGGGATGTGAGTGGCTTGCAGCGACTTGAAGTGCTGCTGACTCCAGAGGAGGTGAGTTGTGACATACAATGAGAGCGCAGACCGCCTTGGCGGTTGACATATGCTACCATTGCCGTGTTGTCTGTCTGAACTAACACGTGCTTGCCCTGGATCACCGGCCGAAACCTCCGCAGGGCGAGCAGAATTGCCAACAACTCAAGGCAGTTGATGTGCCAATGCAGTCATGGGCCCATCCACAAGCCGGCGGCTGTGTGCCCGTTGCAAACAGCGCCCCAGCCCATTTTGGAGGCGTCCATCGTGACCACAACGCACCTGGAGAACAGTTCTAGGGGAACATCTGCCCGTAGAAACGAGAGGTAGGTCCAAGGGCTGAAAAGACGGTGACAGACCGGCGTGATGACCACACGATGTGTCCCGCGGTGCCATGCCCATCTCGAGACTGGAGTCTGAAGCCAGTGCTGAAGCGGTCTCATATGCATCAACCCGAGCAGGGTGGCCACCGCTGAGGATGCCATATGCCCCAGGAGCCTCTGAAAAAATTTCAGTGGAACCGCTGTTTCCTGTTTGAACGCCTTCAAACAGGCCAACACTGACTGGGCGCGCTCGTTCGTGAGGCGCGCTGTCAAAGAGACTGAGTCCAACTCCAAAGGAAGGGTCTGTGTCGAGGAAGGATCGAGACGTGGAAGTACGCATCCTTCAGGTCTACCGCCACGAACCAACCGGACGCATCTTTTTGCATCCGCATCTTGAACGGGAGTCTGTGTAAAGCCCGGTTCAGTACTCGCAGGTCCAAGATTGGCCACAACCCACCGCCTTTTTTCGGTACGATGAAGTAGGGGCTGTAAAACCCCTTCTTCATCTCGGCCGGAGGGACAGATTCTATCGCACCCTTTCATAGGAGGGTAGCGATCTCCGCGTGCAAGGTAGCAGCGTTTTTGTCCTTCACCAAGGTGAAGTGGACACCGCTGAACCTGGGCAGATGCCTGGCAAACTGAATCGCGTAGCCGAGTCGGACGGTCCGGACTAGCCATCGCGACGAATTGGAAAGCGCAAGCCACGCGTCCAAGTTCTGCGCAGGGGGACCAAAGGGACAATGTCATTGGACGTACCGGCAGGTGGGGCCTCGCGGCAGGGTGGAGCTCAAGCTGCCACACCATGTCGTAGCCGTGCTGAGTCTAGGGACATCGAAGCACTTAACTGGTTCCTTGTGACCACCCCTGAAACAGCATGGGATGGGGGAGGAAGAGGCCTGTCCTCATGACCCTTGGAGACTGTCACATTGGGGGCAGATTTGTGCCACAGCTGGGTGCTCAGGGGTGGGCAAACCTGCCAATAGGGTGGTGGACGGTGGTCGTGATGACGGCCGTGCACACCGGATACGTGACCCAGGGAACAAGGAAACCGCTCTTGCTGAACTCTTGAGTAATGCAGCCACTTGGGCATGCAGCACAATTAAATGCAAAGGTAACAAAAAGATGGAGATGTCTGCTTACCAGCTCCAGAGCAGCTGGTTTCGTCATCCCTGGGTTGCCTGTCTCAAGGGCGCTTTGAAGCCTTTCATGGGTTCTGGGCGGCCGCAAGATGGGTGGCATCTGCTTCCTGCGGTGGGCTCCACGCTGGGGCCGGGCCGAAGGGGCGGGCTGCGGTGGAGCTGGTGCAGTCACCACAGGGGGACGCCCTTGGTGGGATCTTGAGCGTGCCGGGGCAGGATATGCCGGATAGCCTCCGTCTACTGCTCCACCATCGAGAATTGCTGGGCAAAGTCCTTGACAGTGTCGCCGAATAGGCCAGCCTGGGAGATGGGGCAGCAAGGAACCGTGTCCTGTCGGCCTCGCCCATCTCGATCAGGTTTAGCCAAAGGTGGCGCTCCTGGACCACTAATGTGGACATCGTCCATCCGAGAGACCGCGCCTTGACCTCCGTTGCTCGGAGAGCGTGGTCGGTCGCCGAGCGCAGTTCCTGCATCAATCCTGGGGAAGAACTACCCTCGTGCAGTTCCTTTAGCGCCTTGGCAGACTTGCAGGAGAGCCATGGTGTGCAGGGCGGAGGTGGCTTGTCCAGCGGCACCGTAGGCCTTGGCCGTCAGAGACGACGTAAACCTACAGGCCTTGGATGGGGGCTTTGGGCACCCGTGCCAGGTGGCGGCGCTCTGCGGGCATAGGTGCATCGCGAGCACCTTTATCCACTGGGGGATTGCCGAATAGCCCTTGGCCGCCCCACCATCGAGGGTAGTGAGGGCGGGGAAGCTGAAAAGATCGGGACTGGGCAGTAAAAAGTGCCTTCCACGACCTTGTACGCTCTTCGTGCACTTCTGGGAAGAAAGGAACGGGGGCAGGGTGGAGGGTTCCACTCTAGCCGACGTTCGCGGCTGTCTGGGAAAGCATGTCGTCATCTCCGTGTCAGCCTGGGACTGGGCAATCGTCCCTGAAGGGAGGAGCCCAGCTGAGGCTTCCGCGTCCGACTGGACGAGCCCGCTCTCCGATGCTGCGCTCGAGAGCTCATCACTTTCGCGGGCTCCTAATAAGAGGTTGAACTCGCCGTGAGACGAGCCGGCAGACTCATCCGGAAGCCCGATCGGGGCAGACGAGCGTGTTGGGAATGGGAGGTCCACGGGGGGATACCCGGCGGAGGCGGTCCCATTGGGGTCCCTAAATCACCCCCAGTGCTAGCCGCGCTGGCCTCAAACCCGTGGGTAAAAGAACCAGGCAGGGAGCCTCTGGGGTGGCTTGCTTTCTTATGAAGGCGAGCTGCGACTGCATAGTTTCCATGGACATGTCCTCGCAATGAGTACATGACCATCCACGAACGCTGTCTCCACGTGAGCAGTGCCCAGACACGAAAGACAGTGATCTGACCGACAGAAGGCGAGAGATAACGAGTGCAACCAGGAATAACACACAATCGGAAAGGCATCTTTTAAAAGACGCGTCTTTAAAAAGACGTTCCGTGTGTGCCGCTCTTTTAGAGAAATATATTCTTTTAGAGAAATATGCTCTTATTTCTGCCGAAGCGCCCAGGGGCATTCTCTGCAGTGCACCAGTGCAGAGGAGGGAGAAGCCGCTGAAATGTGCCGTCAGATCCAGCAGAGGTGAATGAACAGTCGTGGGAATTCAGCTCAGTGAGCATGACCGTTCGGCTCTGAAGAGAAAATCTGAATGAGTGGTTGCATACCAGCTCCTTTTATAACCGTATGTCCGGGGGAGTGGCATGCAAATACCACTCACCAATTTTCATTGGCCTTTTATCAATGACCAGAGGTGTCTCGGGCTCCCAAGAGTGACCCCTAGTGTCACTACATCGACACAACGTCGAGTGAGTGACAGATAGGGAACTATTTTTTTATATAGAATTTCAATTCTACGGTTTGCAACATTGTAACCAAAGTCGGGGCAAAAATAAACAAAATAACTGACCATGCAGCATTGTTTCTGAAATGTAAATTACTCGATATTAACCTACTTTTTATTGTAAAAAAGCAATATCCCACTCGTTATCATGCTATTGTACTTTTTATTTTGTTCAAATGGACCTTTCCTGCCTAAATGGGCAGCTCTTTGCCAAAATAAGGTGCAAAGTGGGCCAGTCTTTATGATGATAATCAAACATCTAGCAAATATGTTGCTTCAGTTCAGAATTCCGAGAGAACTCTAGACAAGGCTGTTTAACCTAGTGTGATCACAGTCATCTGAAACACATTAGTGAGTGTGTGTACCTGCACACTGACCCAGTGCTGACCCTGAAAGTGATGCGATCCGGTTTGAGCGCTGTTCATTTTGTCCAACAGTGCGTCTTTGATGAGGATGAAGAGCGCTCGCAGGATGAAGGAGCCGAACAAATTCATGTGGATGTTGTTCCTCATGCAATGCAACTTCCTGCAGAGGCACATTACTTTTATTGTTAAGTGAGCAACAATATGCCCTACAAAGTAAGCATTCAACCAATGAATAGCGTTCCGTTTAAGGGCACTAAAATGACATTTGGAATTCGCCCATTATGTGTGTGTGAGCTGGAACATGTGTGTTAAGACTAGTAGCTAGTTACCGGAAGGTCACTAGAATGCCCAGGGCAAGAATTAGTGCTCCGAGAGAGAGGGAGTAACCGATGGTGTACATGGCTCTGAATTTACTGAGGATCTGACCATATTGCTTCTATAGAAACAGAGAGAGGACGTTTAGTGTTCCATTAGCATATCAGTGTTCAAAAACCAGCCATTAAACACAACAAATGAAATGCTCTCACCTGTCCAGGCTCGTCCTGTTCACACTCGCTGGTGTTTTTACTTTGAGCCCATTTACCATCAGCACCACAAACACGATACACCAACCCCTGCTGAACTGCTCAAAAACACAGAAATGACAGTTAGTAATTATGAAGTTAGCAAGCAGCAATTACGGGGCCAAGCACACCAATGGCAAACAGTTTGATTGAATTCAGAATTCCGGTGATGATATTGAGCAGAGTAGTGAAAAAAGACTTTTAATGACTTATAGTGTAATAAATGCTTAGAACTTTTGGCCAATAGGTGGCGCTGTCACCAAAAGAATATGGTATTGTCAGGGCTTGGTCACAATGCCACATTTGAAGTTTCATGTCAATACGTCAATGCGTTAATGAGATACAGCCTCAGATCCTTATTGGCATCTTGCCGTATAATTAGTTTATGCATTACACGAGAACGGTTTGGTCAATCAAAAATCTTTTCTTAACTTTTTGTCATGATTGTCCCTAGATGATACATGCCAAATTGCATCCAAAATGGACTTACGGCCTAGGAGAAGTTTGAAAAAGAATGTTTTCAATGAAATTCAAAATGCCGGACAGAAAGTATGGCCGACCATGGCAAACTGGGTATCATTCAACTATGTGGCATTCAGCGAGAACTGACGCTGACTACCACCCCTGGAGTCGTGAGTTCGAATCCAGGGTGTGCTGAGTGACTCCAGACTGGTCTCCTAAGCAACCAAATTTGCCCAGTTGCTAGGGAGCGTAGAGTCACATGGGGTAACCTCCTTGCGGTCGCGATTAGTGGTTCTCGATCTCAATGGGTCTAGGAGTAGTTTAAAAAAATAGCCTTTTCGGAAAATTAAAAATTGTCAGAAAATCTAGTGGACGGCACTTTAAAACAATTCAAACTATTGGGACTTAGCATGACCCAAGGAATCAGTGGAAAATAATTTTGTTTATAGGACAAACGGTTCAAAAGTTGTAAGCCAAAACGTAAGTGAAACTTTGAACTGTTGGTGGCGCTAAATGGTTCCATGGGTTGCCACAGACTTCAAAAGTAGAAGCAGAATAATATGATGAATCACATAAATTGTAAACAAAATGTACTGTTCATTTTTAGTTCATGATACTTAATGCATTTACTTATGTTAACAAATACAATCTTATTGTAAAGTGTTACCAAATAAACATTTGATAACAAAATTAATGTGTTTTGCATTATACAGAATACACTTTTTGTATATTTATTTATTTTTCTAAATAATGTGACTGAGTTCATTATAATGGTAATTATATCAGTAGTAAATCACTGGTACACATATAGCACACAATTGGCACCATTTCCAAAGAATAACCATACATTTACTATTATTGTACAAAAATCTTTGCACTGACATGAGTTTAATGGCTTCAGGTCTTGAACTGTCAGGCAGCTGTGTTTTACAACTTCACATACTGAGTATGTTCAGTAAGAGGAAAATATTGTCAATGAGTCGACTACCTTTCTGGTACCAGGGCAGATACCACGGGCAGGACACATTAACTGTGGTGCCTGGGGATCCATCGGTCCAGCACACATACTGATCAAACGTCCTGTTACACACCAAACCTGAAAGAGAGAGAGGGGGGGATGTTTGCAATGCAATCCTAGAATACTACTACTTACTGCATACAGTTATGCACAGTATATATTGCAGTTGATATCAATTCTGGGCCAGAACTGTCACACTAGAAACTAAAAAAAAAAAAATTAAAAAAAATATCAAGAGCATTGTATTGTGGGATATAGTACCCAGTGTAGTGTGCTCTGTTGCATAATGCACATTTTTGCAAATGTAATAGGTCATCCACATACTCTATGCAAACAGAAAATGTGTGTTACCTGATGCTGGTGGTGTGCTGATGAAGCTCTGAATGCAGTCATTGGTGTATGTCCTCCATTGTTCCTGAAGCAGTTTCAGAGATTTTCCAGAGGTCACCTACAAATATTACACAAAAAACATATTCTCATACTAAACATTGACAATGATTCATTTTATTAGGTTTCCTTAAACAAAAAAGCAGTTTGTTTATGATACTTCAACAGGGGCAAAGCAGAGAGTTTATGTCCCCAGAATACAAGCAAAACCTGATCAAACCTTCTGGTGATATCAAGTGTTTATAGGTTGCATCACCTGTGTGTGCGTGGTCAGTGTGAAGAGGGCCAGTAGCAGACAGAAGGACATTCCTCACAGGCAGCTCATTACTCACTCTTCATCACACCACCTACAACAGAGAGACAGACACAATTATTAGGACTCCAATTGAACTTGATAAAGTGTGAGTGAAATCTTTGTGCAAACCACTATTACAATGCTAAGAGTTCATCCTCAAGTCTTTACGATGTTCTGGTCTCTAGATATGACTCTGACATGTATGAGATTTTTGTTTGCCCATTTTATTGTCAGCTAGGTCTGATTGCTTAGTAAAGTAACAGCACATCTCTCCTCAACAAGCCATGTTATTTGACGCATCATTCATCTCCATTCATCAGTCTGATTTCCAATAAACCTTTCAACTGTGTGAATGGGACTTCAAATAAAATACATTAGGACACTTAAACATTTTAAAGGGACAGTTCACCCAAAAATAAAAATTCTCTCATTATTTACTCACCCTCATGATATCTCAAGTGTGTATGACTTTCTTTCTTCACCAGAACACATTTGAAGAAAAACAGAAAAATATCTCAGCTCAGTCGGTCCTTGAAATGCAAGTGAATGGAGATTTCTCATTTGAAGCTCCAAAAATCACAGACAGTCAGCATAAACGTCTGCTGTTAAATTAATGTCTTCTAAAGTGATACGATTGCTTTTGAGTCGGAAAATATAAATATTTAAGTACTTTTTCACTATAATCCAGCACTTCACGAGAGGGTGGAGTCCAAGCGGTCTCTCGTGTGATGTTGAACAGTTACCTGCAGATAATCTGTTACTACATGGTCAATAAAGCATGGATAAAACGTAATCCAAAAGAGAAGGAGAGGAAGCAACGAGGAAGGAAAGAAGGAAGGACACTACAGAAAAAGGGAGGAAATAGCACAGAAAGAAAGAAAGTCATCAGGGATTTGTTTGTAATGGATGTGAATGTGTTCCAGACACACATATGAGCTCTCATTCAGATCAATTACTCTGAGAGGATTGTGAGCATTATGAATAAAACATCTAAACTCATTCTGCCTTCAATATTTTCCTCTTTCAGAAATGACCAGGATCACTATCGTGAAAAATAGACTAATACAGAGTGTGTGTGTTCAGATATTTGTAAACTCCTATTTTGACCAAATCCCTGTGGAGCAATTCCCAACGGAAGAGATTAACTCCTCCGATTTCCCACACTGACATTCCACTGGTAACATGCCATCATTTCTGCCTCTATATCACACACACACCACACACACACACACACTCACAAACACACACACACCACACATACCACACACACACTCTCACACACTCTCTCACACTCTCTCACATACACACACTACACACACACACACACACACACACACACACTCTCACACCACACATACCACACACACACTCTCACACACTCTCTCACACACACACACACACATACACACACTACACACAAACACTCACATACACACACTACACACACACACACCCTCACACACACACACACACACCACACACACACACACACACTCTCACACACACTCTCTCACACACACACTCACATACACACACTACACACAAACACTCACATACACACACTAAACACACACACTAACACACACACCGCACACACACCCTCACACACACACCACACACACACTCTCACACACACACTCACACACACACTCTCTCACACACACACTCTCTCACCTACACACACTACACACACACACACTCACATGCACACACTACACACACACACAAACACACACACACTCACACACACACTCTCACACAAACACTCTCACACACACACTCACACACACACAATCTCACACACACAATCTCACACACACTCTCTCACACACACACACACTCTCTCACACACTCTCTCACAAACACACACTACACACACACACTCACATACACACACTACACACACACACTCACCGCACACACACCCTCACACACACACACACACCACACACACACACACACTCACACACACACTCTCACACACACTCTCTCACACACACACACTCTCACACACACACTCACACACACACTCTCTCTCACACACACTACACATGTTGGTGCAGCTATCATCATGAGGACTGTCCATAGACATAATGTTTTTTATACTGTATGAACTATAGATTCTGTCCCCTAACCCTAACACTACCCCTAAACCTAACCTCACAAAAAACTTTCTGCATTTTTACATTTTCAATAAAATATCATTAAGTATGTTTTTTTAAGTGATTTGAATTATGGGGATGCTAGAAATGTCCTCATAAACCACATTTATAGCATAATACCCTTGTAATTACCAGTTTGTAACATACAATTACAATTACATCCTCGTAAACCACTTAAACCTGCCCACAAACACACACCGCCCACACAAACACACACACACACACACACACACACACCCACACTCATACACTCTCACACACACACACACACACACACTCACACACACACTCTCTCTCACACACACACACACTCACACATACACTCACTGATAATCAGTTCCAGTCGACCGGGTCCGCTCCATCCAATGTCCACATCCACATGTCGTTTTCCAGCAGACGGAGAATAGAACAAAATCTGAAACGTTTCTGCAAAAAACACCTTTACCATGGCAAAATTTTTCGCTAAAACGTTTCAAATTCCATTCTACTCCATTCAATCTCTCTGCAGCATATGACAGAAGCAGCGCACCCAGATTAGGGACTGGGATCCTGGATCTTTCTAAACGTTTTATGTTCCATGAAAAAATATAAAATTACATCATACTGGTTTGGATTTGTTGGTGAACTATCCCTTTAAGTGACTTCATAGCTCGCTTCTTGCGGGGATTAAACCTGTAACCTTCCGGTAACCAAACCTGAGCCCGTACCATTACACCACACCAAGGCACAAAAGATTCCGAGCAGATGTTTGGCATTCAAAATGTAACTGCCAGCGATGATGTCACAATGGCCTTTGGATGCTTCGGCCAGTCTGCTTTTGCCACTAATGTCAAGAAATGCAAATCAAGTTTTACATTTGAAAATTTGCTGATGCTTCACAACCAAAGAAAGAGAGAAATGGAGGGAGAGAGAAAGAAAGATCTCGACAGAATAAATATCCTACAGACACTCGGCTAATTAATTTGAGAAGAGAGTAGAAGAGAGATATGAGCAACTGCACATGCAGTAATGTAAACCAATCGGCCATGTGGCATTATGAGACATGATGTTTTCTGTTTACTAATTCAGCATATCTCCTTAGATTAGTGTGAAAAATACTTTTGTCCCTAGTGTGCAGTTTTGATTTTTATACAGTAATCGTTGGGTTTGCTAACGCAATTTCTCATACCAAGATTTGAACAAACCCATAACCTTAAGTATTAAACTACAGTAAGCAACTTCTGCACTGTTAGTGCTACAAGCATGAATGATAAATCAAATCATGCAGCTTGTTGAGGAGAGATTTGCTGTTTTATTACTGAGCGATCAGTCTTACGATTTCCAACTGGCAGATGATAAAACGGGTGTTCAGAGTAGGGTTGTTCAGAACCTGTTTTGCTTTTTTAAATATCAGAACTGTATGATTATTATTACTATCGGTACCGTTAACGGTTCCCAAACATGCAATTTTCTGCAGATGTGGACAGAACACCGAACGTAAATACTCTGAAAGTGTTTCATGCAATCAGGAGCAGCGTTGCCCCCTACTGAATCTACAGCGCAAAACACACATCATGTCCAGTGTAGTCCGATTCCCAAACAAGTTACTCTACTAAGACGATTCTTTTTAGTGAATCAAAAACATACAGCACTGCCAGTGTAGTCTGATTCTTGAACGAATCAATCTAATGAGCCAGTTTGTGTTCAGAGTAGTCCAATTTCCGAGTGAATGACTCTAACGAGCCGGTTCTTTTGAATCTACAGTGCGAAACACAAAGTGAGACCAGTGTTGTCCGAGTCCTGAACGAATGACTCCATTGAGCTGGATCTTTTTAGTGCATTTAAAACATACAATGTAGTCCGATTCCAGAACAAATGACTCTTATGAGCCAGTTCTTTTTAGTGAATCAAAAACATACAGCGCTGCCAGTATTGTCTGATTACTGAATAAATCACTCTAATGAACCGCTTTGTGTTGAGTGTAGTCCTTTTCCCAAACAAATGATTCTAATGAGCCAGTTCTTTTTAGTGAATCAGTACCATACTGTGTGGCGGTTCATCCAGTGAGAGGGTTTGTGTAATGCTTGTCAGCTGCATTTCTGATTGCTGCATTTTCTTTGTTGGTATTCAGTGCAGCTGTGTGTGTGTGTGTGTGTGTGTGTGTGTGTGTGTGTGTGTATGTGTGTGTGTGTGTGTGTGTGTGTGATCATTACAGAAGGAAGTTACAGAGATGGACAGATATAAAATGAGAGAGAGAGAGAGAGAATTGTCATCAACTCGAATTAAATAAATCTTAATGGTGATAACTGACAGAAAATACCATTTAACTACTGATTTCATTTGTGTGTGTGTGTGTGTGTGTGTGTGTGTGTGTGTGTGTGTGTGTCGGATGAATTCAAGCTGTAAATGAAGTGGACGGTGTGCTGAGTCTCTTTAGTTCATTGCATTTTAAATACTCTCATTAAATGAATCAGTTCTCAGAGTAAACGCTCATTGCCTTGGAAGAACTCTAAGAGCTATTTTCAAAATTTATTAGGATCGTTTACACAGAACATAAAAAAACAGCAAATAAATCAGGGACCATTGCAAGTCTGTGTATTAAAGTGGATGTCGATTCATGATTATATTTCTAATGTGGCGTGTTAATATTTAGAGAATAAAAGATTTTATTTTCACCCCACAACAGAAAATTAATTTGACTCATTCCTAGCAGGTTTAAAGCAGAAATGTACTGCTTATATATTTTTTTGAATATGAATTATTTTGTACGGAAATGTGTTATTTGAGCTGTACAGTTGTCGAAATCAGGAGGTTTCAGACTGAGGTCTGGGGAACCCCAGGGGGCCGCAAGGGGGTGCTAGAGAGTCAGTAAAAAAAGTGTAAAAATTTTGATATTATTTGACATTATTACCGTTTCATTCTGAAACCATAAGTTGAATCAGGATTATTTAATTGTTTTGACAGTATGAAATAAAAACCAAAATAAAAAATAATTTGGCATATAATTTAATGTATTAGGAAAACAAATTTTATTTATAAGAAATGAGGTTTGTAATTCACTATTCTCGGTAAAGCTGCTTTAAAAAATATTTATTGTTTTATTGTATAGCCTAATTTCTTTATATAGTGCTTTTCACAATAAATATACTGTAAATATTTAAAATGAAATATTATTTTATTATATATATATATATATATATATATATATATATATATATATATATATATATATATATATATATATATTTATTTATTTTACATACATCCAACATTACTCCAGCATAACAAAGATATACTGTCAACTTAATTAAACGTACATATTTTCCAGATAATTTTGAAAAATAAGGGTTTGAAAAATATTTTTTTATATTTTTACTTAAGTACTTTGACAATATATAAGCCAAATATTTATTTTTGCTTTATAATATCACATTTACTACTTTTCTCGCAAAGGGATTATGAAATTCGGGGGTCCTTGGCATCAGAAAATGTTTGAAAACCCCTGGACAAAATCACTGTTTTACTGGTGGGACTACTTTACTAGGTGGATGAACGCAGTGTTTTCCGAATATTTATGTCACGTCCCATTCTGGTATCCTTGTTCATACTGTGGGAAATTTACCGGGTTTAATCAAGCCTGATCTTATAAAAATTACTTGACTGTCGTGACATTTTTACAAAATGATATTTGACATTTCACAGCAGTTCTGAGATGAAATGTCCACTGTGTGGCACTAAAAGCGAGTTAAATGTTCTCCCAAACAGATGAGGTTTTTAAGGTCAATATAATAAAAATAAATAAATAAATAAATAAATAAAAAACTTAAACCTAAACCTAACAAGTAGTGTCAAAAAAAGCAAATGTAGGATAAAAAACGCAATTGCTAAAGCAACTACGTAAATTTTTTGATGCTTCTAAATGTAGTTGGTTATTTAATGCAAATGTAAAAATGCATCAGCTTACAAGTCATGCGCTATAGTAAAAGTGTTTCAATGTTTTTTTTTTATTCCTAACAGTCAATACTTTTACAATTCTGTCTTCCACTACATATGAATGGTGTACTTATGCATGTTTCTGCATATTAAACCAGGACAGTCGATAAAAAAAAAAATTGCACACTTCGCCTTTGAGTCCATAAAAATGCTCAGATATTCAGTGGGTTTGCAAAACTAAATGGCCTCTGTGGTGCTTTTTCATTGCGGTTCATGAAAGATTCAACATCATTAGGCCATGCCACCAGACAATTATTTAATGGATTTGGTCTTTTAATTGAATGTGAGAGCAAAGATATTCATAGTTACAGTCTGGGTCACTGGTAAAGACATATCTCATGCATTAAACACTGTGCTTGTCTTGCATATTTGGACAACACCTTTAATTTACCTGTCACCCAAAAGTGAGCTCTGAAAACTAAATTCATATAATTATTACCCTCCTGTTTCATCTGTAGCATTCAGAGAGATCAGAGACAGATCTTAATGAATAATCTATAATTTTAGAAAACTTAATGCACTTTAGAAGAAACAAACATTACCATTCGCACAAAGTTTTTCTATATTTACTCATCTTTTTCCACACAGGTGAAGGTTATAATATTTCATGAATAATAACTGTAAAAATATCTGGCAACGTCAACGGCTATAGGCAGGGCCGTTTCAGACCATTGGCACCCACTTTGGGGGGCTGGTGGGGGGGGTGGGGGGTTTGGGGTGCATGGGGGCAGCCTCCTCTTTGGCGCCACCCCAGCAGGTGGTGCCCTAGGCGACCGCCTAGTTCGCCTATGCCTAGAAACGGCCCTGGCTTTAGAAGAAGTACAAGAATAAGCAACATGATCCAGAAGAAATGTGTCAAACTTAAGCGATGAAGGTTAAAGTGAACATTTTGACACCAGCTATAGTGGGCACAATGGATATCGAAGTGCTTCATAGAGAAGTCATTTGATTCAACTGGATTTAAGGGAATAGTTCATCAAATAACACTGAACTGATGAACATAAACAGACATGAGCAGATCTAGAATTATTCACTTCTGTGAACACGCACTTTCACACCTCTCCAAACACACAGACGAATTCCCTCTCTGTGGAATTTCCTCTCTTAGTGTGACAGGAGAGTCCAGGACGGCTCGTCTATAGATCAGAGCACGAGTCTCAAGAGAACGAGCTTCTGCTACATCATCTCAGCCAGACACAAGGTCAATGCAGAAACAGACCACACGGAACGAGACGAGAGAGTTGAACATGTCCAACAGAGATTGGACAGAGACGAGAGACAGATTTCCTGCAGTAGGGGCTACGTGACGGATGAAGCAGAAATATGTTAATATGCCATAATGTGAGTGGATGATGGCCAACATATATATACAGTATATATATATATATATATATATATATATATATATATATATATATATATATATATGGGTGTTTCTTCAACTTCCGGCACTTTTAGTAAGGTGGATTTCTAGAAAGTAAAGTCTTGTTAAAACATTTCACAATCACATTTTTTTTAATTATTTGTCTGCTAACAATGTCCAACAGTGTCAGAACATGCATCACAGGAGATTTCTCTCATTTTTGTTATTATTTATTTCTTGATTTAAATTAAGTACATTTGAAGCACAGCATTATTTTCAGCACATCTCAAATTTTGTATTGTGTTTAATGAAATTCTGTGCTGGAAGTGACATTTTTAACATTTTTGAAATAAAACGGTCGACTCATTTGTCTCACTAAGGCTAATTTTAAATAACATTGTATGTGTCCTAAATACACATAAATAAATAATATTATCACTCTTTTACAGAAATACTCAAACTAGCTCATCTGGCACCAACAATCATCCATACGATTATCTAATCAGCCAATCATGTGGCAGCAGTGCAGTGCATAAAATCATGCAGATACGGGTCAGGAGCTTCAGTTAATGTTCACATCAACCATCAGAATGGGGAAAAAATGTGAACTCAGTGATTTGGACCGTGGCATGATTGTTGGTGCCAGATGGGCTGGTTTGAGTATTTCTGTAACTGCTGATCTCCTGGGATTTTCACGCACAACAGTCTCTAGAATTTACTCCGAATGGTGCCAAAAACAAAAAACATCCAGTGAGCGCAGTTCAGTGGATGGAAACGCCTTGTTGATGAGAGAGGTCAACAGAGAACGGCTGGACTGGTTTGAACTGACAAAGTCTACGGTAACTCAGATAACCACTCTGTACAATTGTAGTGAGGAGAATGTGGGCTGGCATTGTTTTGGCAGCACGAGGGGGACCTACACAATATTAGTTAGGTGGTTTTAATATTGTGGCTGATCAGTGTGTACATATATATATATATATCATCAGAAAAGTCTTCCTTTATTAGCAGTTAAGCACTGAGCTGTGTCCATTCAGGCGGTTGTTTTGGAGCATGTTCAGGTGGCTTGATTCTGGACTGATACTCAGAGGTTCACATGGGAGTTTGGTGGCATTAATGTGGGCGCCAATCCAACACCAAGCTGACAGCCATTAAACTACAACCTCTGTATGCCTCCCTCTCTTCAGTTATCTATGGAGCCCTTATGGAATGTTAAATGAGTGCAAACTGTACTCTTCTAAATCTCCTATGGCACTACATACAGTACACTCCACATATTTACTAGAGCTGGGCAGTATGATGCTACATACCATCTAAATGTGGAAATATGCCAACTAGTAGAGATTTTTTCAGATGAAACATGAAGTAATGCAACAAAGCAGGGCAGAACACGTTCCAAATGAGTCAAGATGAGAAAGAACTTGTTATTAAGGGGTGTTTGTTTGGCACAGTGCAAAGCAGAGTTTAGTTGTTTACGCATGCAGAGCAACGTTCCAACTTGCCGCATTAATAGCCACAGTTTTCCTGACCATCCCTGGGTGGCGCAATGACGATTCTGATTGCCGCTGGACTGTCAACATGATCACACGTTAGTCAGCTTGCTGTTTCCTAGAGTTCCGGTACACTAGTGAGGCTCACTCACATGTGTCATCTATTTTTGTATCAGCTCTAGCGTGTTTTCCTTCCCTTGTGGTACGACCATAAGCATGTTGTGTCAGCAGCATGGGAGACCTGGGTTCAAATCCCACATTGAATCCAGGACATAATCACTAACTGCATAATCAGTGACGAGTGCGATTTCAGAAGTTGCATTTTTCCCTCAACATTAAATGTTTACCCCACTGATGGTTAGGTTTAGGGTTTGGGGGGTACGGTTATAAAATATGCATTTCTCAAAGGGATGTGCGTAACGACTAATTTCACTGACATTTAAACGTAGATTTTGGGAAACATCAAACAGTCTAAAAAGCAGGAAAGCTTCAGAAAACAGTCAAAAAGCATTGTGTGTTTATGCAACCCATTTAAAATATGTATCCTGCACTAGAAAAGCCTGCTCGGCGGGAAAATAACTTTTAAAAGATTAAAAGAAGACTCAAATGTGAAAATATTCATAGCGACCTGCAAACCAATGTTTTGGAAATCTGCTTCCCGCACCACCACCGAAGTGATTTCCATAGCTACTTTGCTGGTCTTGCAAGAGGACATTTTCCTCAGTGCTGTGAGTGAGAGAGGGAAGAAGCAAGCACGGCATGAGATGTAATGAAACTATGAATACATCTGCTCCATATATCCTCTTTTTCAATAATTTTATTATTAATTAGCTAATAAATAAAATGTAACATTAACATGACAGTAATTTAAGCACATACTTAAACATATAAAGCCAAGCGTAAATGTGTTAAAATGTTTAACAGATTAAAAGGGAAAAATATTGACCGACTAGTAATTCCACTGTCAGCTGGCAGCATCAAAACCATTTAGTTGACATCCCGAATTCCTCTTCACAACTCACTTTTGACTCCCCTCTGTAGATATTACACCTGGAAAATGGAGCTCACGTGTGCCCATACACCCAACAAAACTTACCGCTTTGGCCACCGGTGGCAGTGTTTCGGATTTCAGTACACACAGACCGATTTTAGCTAGTCAACCTGCTGTTTCTGATTTCACAGTGAGACCAGTCTGGTATTGTTTTCGGTTTCCAGTCTCCATTAGAAGCAATGTCAAAACTACCAAGATGAGCGATCAAGACGGAGAACAACAACCATTTAAGTGTTGGTTTGAGTAAAAATGAGTCCATGCAGTTGTTGGCTGTCATAACTCTCACAGTCGTATTTATTCATTTATTTTTTACATCTGGAGTCTCACATGTGTTGCAGGTGCACAAATCACTATTCAGGGATCAAATAACCAAACATCTGCTTACTTAAAAAAATCATTTGAACATATGTCAGCTTTAGGTATGCTACAGTATCTGTTTAGGGTTTTCTGAACTTTATAGTTTTTCAGAAAATTTGAAAATCTCCCATTGACTTGACCAGTGATTATGTTATTATCAAAATATTTGCATACTGCATTCCAATTAGTCTTTATTCTTGCATATATTTGCACACCTAATTGTGATTAGTGGATTTTCTCTTATATCTATTTAACCACCTGCAGTCACCTTTATATGGCAAATACACACTGTATGTTGTATTTTTCTGTCTTACAAGCACATTCAGGAAATGCAGATTTGGTTCTAGACTATCCCGTGCTGCTAATTAGAATCTCTTCATCTAAAAATGCTTACTGTGGTTTTATTGAAACACTAGTGTGCAAATCTTCCCTCGCATGAAAGTGAAACTCCTGTTCTGAAAGGCTTAAATGAAGCACATAACCTTGAGCCTCTCCAATGTGCAGTACATGTTGATGATGTTACAGCATCTTCAGTCTTTAATTTCACTTTCACCATCATTTCTTTCCAGAACACCATCACTATCAAGAGCTCTACACTCTGTCTGTACAGGAACAGTTCACTGAGATTATTACTTTTATTACACAAATGTGCTTTTTGTTTTCCGTCAAGCTATCCAGAGTACATTTGAACTCCTTGTCTTTTTGTTTTTTCAAGTCTGAAGAAGAGGCAATATTGAATGTTACTGAATACTCAGACTGCTCTCTCTATCTACAGTACGCATATATTTCTCTTTCACTCTGTCTTTGTGTCTCCAGAGATATTAGCTGTAGCTCCAGAAGAAGAAACCTAGATGTTAAACTACACCAAGTCAAACTGCTCATATGTTTATTTTCAATTAAATTACCTTCCTTGTGATTTACATCTCTTTAATTTGGTTAAGAGTAATTCAAAATGAGTCATCCATTAACAGATAGAATTGCAGAAGTGCTGCACTGCACTGAAAGGTGTTGAATTCATCTCACGTGAAAATGATGTTTGATCCAAGAGCTCCAGAAATAAAAGTAGAAGCCAATCTAAAAGCTAAAGCACTCTGAATGATATATCTCAATGACCTCAAGTAGCTCCTCTATGCATGCAATAAGCCATTGTGTGTTGCAGTGATGTTACCACGGGTAACGAGTAGGCTCGATCAGAAAATTTTCCTGATGATTATCGATATATATCTAATATAAATAGGGCTGATCGTTGCACAATATTCTTTGTCTCTTCATACATATTTCTCAGCACAAATTCAGACACACCGGACATGTCTGGCGGACGACATGGAGGGCGATATATCACCCTCTTGTGGTCTCCCAATGTTATTACGCCAACTAACAATGAATTGGAAAGCACACAAATTAGGCTTCTAATTTAAATGTCACCTAACATCAATATATCAATGTCTCAAAAACGTACCTATAGTGTGCCGATCAATAATCGTTCAATAATATATATTGATATTTTATGACATGCCTAGTAACGAGTGTTCTCTACCTCCTTTGCCATGGTAAAATCACTGAAACACACAGACATATTCCTTTTATACAACAGCAGCAAATAGTAACATTTATTAAAGGAATGTTCTAGGTTCAATACAAGTTGCATAATGTTGATTACCACCAAAAAACAAAAACAAAAACAAATCTGGGTTACAGTGGGGCACTTACAGTGGAAGAGAATGGGGCCAATCCATAAACATTAAAACACTCACTGTTTCAAAAGTATAACCATAAGATTTAAACATGTATTTTAACGTGATTTAAGTGGGATAAGGGATTTACAGGCATTGCGGCAATTACCAGATTATTGGGTTTACCAGTGTTACGTTGTCATGACAATGACGTTGTTTTTAGGGATGCTAATAATTAATCAATTAATAAATTTCAGCACAAATGTGGTCAGTAATCAAACATTACATAAACTTTAACTATTAATTGATTCATTGTTCATTTTCATGACAGTCGATTATGAACATTTCTGAATCTAGACATCCCTTGCTTGTGTTAATATTGGGTATATTTTCCACAGATAAGATTAGTAAGAGATTTTAATCACACAAAGATCACGTATAAATTTGAATCTTGTGGCTATACTTTTGAAACAGTGAGTATTTTAACATTTCTTGACTGGCCAAATTCCCATCATTGTTCACTTACTGTGACCGAGATTTTTGCTGAATTTTTAAATAAACTAAGGATTAATTGAAATTATATTTGTCATAATGAACCTGCAACATTCCTTTAATAATAACATATTCATTTTTGGATCAACAGACCATTTACAATTTTTCTCAATCACTTTGGCTCAATTCTCCAATGAGAATTATTTTTTTTCAAAACAATAAATTCAAATCTCTGAACAATTAGTTTCTTGTTCACACCAGATTAGAATTTCTTATTCATTTAAGTAAATTGCACGTGTTTTGGCACATGTGTGCAAAAGAGTAAGTACAATTGTCTATAATTTGCACAATAACTAAATGCACATGGCTTGCTGATTTAGTGTTTTTTACAGAACTACCGCAGGTTTTTCATTGTTGCATTTTTTATTTTTATTTTTTGCATGGATATCATTTTGTGGCAATTTTCTGTTCACTATATATGACTTTACATGAAAGAAATGTGCAAAAATGGACAATCAAATGTGAATTTTCTGTTTACATGTAACACATTGCTACAAAAATACATTTACTGTATACATACAAATGTGCATATATGTGCACTACAGTATTGTACGGTACTAAACTTTTACCTACTGTTGAAATCTGTATCTAAAAAGCTCAGTGTGATACACAATAGCATTCAGCTAGACAAAACTGGCATTCTTGTATAGTACAGTAAGCAGTCAGTGTCAACAAAAAATGAAATGTGTATATAACAAACATTTCCAAGGTTGACTGCTATGGTGAAAGAACATCTAAACATTTTGACCAGTACGACTCACAAGATGACAAACAAACTTTTCATTTTGGTGGCATTGGCCAATTTACTGACACAATAACTACTGTAGGTTTTGAAGCATGAATGAAATGTTTTGGGTGAGTTACTACATTTTGCAGACATGCAATAGAGTTGTGATGTCCCATAAAACAGTTGTGACAATTGCACTTACAGTTTAGGGAATGTTAAGACTGTTTCAAAAAATGAGCCAAAGCGATTGAGAAATACCGTAACACTCCAGGTTGTCAGAGATATGAAATGCTTCTAAACATTCCTCATCATATGGCATTCTGGAAAACTGACTGAGCTAAATCTCTTTGGATTCTATAAGTAAACACATTATGCATGTAAATCAGATGGTGACCTGGAGAAATGGGAAGACCTCACATATTTGTGAACAGATTGCTCGTTCCTGACCAGATGGGCTTCAGCAAGGTGCAGAAACGTGTGTGTGTGTGTGTGTACACGGTTGAATATATGTACGCGGAATGCACAGGTATAAAGATGATAAGCTTCAATTAATTTGAGAACAGAACTTAGCAATGAATTTTACAGACCTCATCACCATAACAACCATCACTACGGAGATAGATGCAAATGAACTGGTGAGTTGGTGGGTGGGGCCAGGGGACAACGATCAAAGGATCTGTAGTGTTAGTGAATTGAAAATGTGTGTGTGAACTAGAAAAAGCCACAGCACAGCTCTTTAAAGTGAGCATTATAAACAGAGAGACAGGGAGACAGATGGAGACTGCTAATAGTTTTAGTGATGTTCAAAAAGATAATTTTGTCATGCCACAGCACACACTTTCTTGGCAGGAAGTGAAGGATCGATAAATGTTGTCAGAAATAAAGAGCATGAGAAACCAGTCTTAGATCTAGGGTGAGATTCTAAAAGCCATATCTATCCAGTAATCCGTTACCAAAATCCCAGTAACAACTAGAAAGAAAAAAATAATAATTTTGTGTATTACAATATTTTAACTATAAACAAGACTAAATACATCAGGACTCTTATTCTGAAATGTCTGTGCTCCCAGCTGCTCACACTAACAGATCAGAGAAACAAAACATGTACTCTAACAAGCATCTTCAATGTATTACAATATAAACATTATGAAGTAAACATTGTCATATAACAAATATGAGCAGAAATTAATCAACTGTAGATCGTCAGCGATTGCTTGCGATGTGAAAGTCTGTCAAGAAAGTGTCCTGGTCCTATTTTACAGCAAAATCAAAAGAAACAAATAAGAAATTATATTTTACATATCAAAAATTAATTCTGTATTTAGGGCCATTATGATTTTTTACATTGTGACATTTCATGCAGTTTTTACTGCATACCCAATTCTCATTACCGCAATGCATAAAGATGGTCAGTTATAATATATATAAATAAGAGTTGTGAATCGATACATTTTTAAACAAATTTTTCTGCGATTAATCACGATTAAATTATGGCACATGATACATTACAACAAGCACTAAACAATCATCATAAATACATTTACTTTATACTTTGTATCAGAGCTTGGCGGAATTCTCCGTAGAAGCTTGACAATGAGAGAGATTTCCAATGGACAATACGAGCAACAGCAGAAGTGTAGATCCCCAGCACATGGGCATAAAGCAGAATTCCTTTGTGGATTGCCAGGCTGAACTCAGTGAAGACTGGAAGGCAAACCACAACCCGAACAACGCGGGCAAACCAACAGAGGGACGGGACGGGACGGGACAGTGAGGTTAGTACTCAACTTAGCATAATAATCTGGCAATGAAACAGAGAAACATGAGGGGATATGTAGGGAATGCAATCAGGCTTGAACAGGTGTTTTGCTCGACAAGCAATCAGTGACATGATCTGCACCGCCCTGAGAACAATGAACATTCCCATGGAAACGCAGCTCATGCCAGTCCAGCACACCTGCGAAACACGAGGGAGAGAAAATTACAAAACAACAAAACAAAACTGCGGGCTTACTAGAACCGTGACACTGTGTTATGGTAATGAGAAAACAATTTGTTTTTCATCATTGAAAACAATGGAAATAGTAAAAGTAAAACACCCAGACGTGTTACGGTAATGACAATTGGAGGTAAACATCTTATTGTATAGTGCTGGGAAAACCAAATCAAAAGTAAATTGGTTCTTTCAGACAGTTCATGTAAATAAACCATTTAAAATAAATGATTCCTTTACATTAAGTGTTGGGAACTCATA
The DNA here is from genome assembly GCF_019703515.2 of Myxocyprinus asiaticus. NCBI lineage: Eukaryota > Metazoa > Chordata > Actinopteri > Cypriniformes > Catostomidae > Myxocyprinus > Myxocyprinus asiaticus. The sequence goes on from NC_059351.1 coordinate 52,430,613, forward strand.
TTCATTTTTTGCGCGTCGATTCCTTCAGACAGTTCACATACTGTAAATCAGGGATTCTCAACCTAACAACCTAAAACAAGGCAAGACCAAACGAAGAACAGGAACAAACACAGCAGCTCACAGGTAAACAAAAGTACAAAACTACAAAACAATCTGGCAGAGACCGGTGGGAAGAGGGCACAATATATAGACAGGAGGGCACATGAGAAGAAGGTGAAACTAACTAACATAACAAGGACTAAATGAGGGAGAGTGGTAAGGGAACGAGGAGGCAGAGTCCGGAAAGCACATGGCAAGACAAACACAAAGCCATGTGCTAACATACAAGACAAACTTACAAGAATGCATATGGCGATGAGGAATAAACACAGCCACGTGCACTCGCACAACACACAAGACTGACAGAAGAGCGCATGGCTTCGGGTTCAGTTTGGTTCTCTTGCCATGCGCTCTTCTGTCAGTCTTGTGTGTTGTGTGAGTGCACGTGGCTGTGTTTATTCACAAATACAAGGCATGGAGCATGAGTGTCCGGATCCCAACACAGAACAGAAACAGAACTAGGCTGAAGAGTCAGGACCCAGACACCATGCTTGAACACAAAAACACAGAACATGGGTGTCAGGATCCTGTCACAACAATAAACTTGACTGACAAAGTGACAGAATCCTGACATGATGTCATCCTCCACCTGGAGGCGATTTCAGTACTTTGGCTGTCAAGGCTGTCAATTTGAAAACCGGCCTCGCACAGATAAAATTAGGCGAATGGAAAGAGTAATTTTACGGCGGCATCAGACAACTGAGGATATTCACTAATCAAAGTCAACTAAAACGAGCGTAGCCAGCGTAAAGCCAAACTGAAGATAGCTACCATCATATGTTTTTAGGGGTAGATGACGATGCTGACGAGGCATCATCACTACAACTCCTTGTGGCACTTGTGATAAACATATCCATAGCCTACTTACCACCATGGGTTCGTTCGGCTAGTAGTCACTGTCGATCTGACTCGTGGCTGCACTGACAGCTAGTAAAAAGGCAGGCTAAGTTCTACCTCTCCCTATCAAAAAAAAAAAAAAAAGGCAGATTTTTTGGATAATCCTAATAGCGCATATTTATCTAGGTTATCTAACGTTAGAGCGAGCGGCCATGCTAAGTGGCTAACGTTAGGCTACTTACATGTTTCAAATGATAAGCCATGTTTGAGGTTGACGAATGATAGGCAAATGTTTGCCTGCAGAGTTTGCATGTCACTTTCTTAGGGTCATTCTTACCCTCTTGAAATGATCCCACACTTTGGATTTCCAGCCCGACATAATTAATTACCGCATGGACCAGCCTTGTAAACGATCATGTTTGTCCATCACTGACTGCATGACTTCGCCACTTCCTGTGGAATTTTTTTTTCTGCGACCAACCGACCATTCATAACTTGGTCGACCAAGACCTTTCTCATCAATTAATGTTTGGTCGACTATTAGGGGGCAGCCCTAATTTGAAGTCAATCAAAAATTCAACCTTGAAAATAAATTGCGCTGGACTCCAGTGCTAAAGTCTCCAGACTTGACTCAGACTTCAGAAGAAAGACTCATGAACATCTCTGGTTTTAAGTATAAATTAATGTTCAATTAAATGTTGTCACCCTATTTCTTTAACCCTTACGAAAATTAATCATGGTTTTACTATAGTAACACTGTAGTAACCATGATTTTTGTTTGTTATTTTTTTGATGGAGACCATGGTTTTACTTTTGTACTACTGTAGTGGCCATGACCATATAACCATGTTTAGTTTTGTGGTTACAATGGGTTTACTGCATATGCCATGGTTAATGGTTACTGTAGTAAAACTATTTTTTTTCTTTAAATATCTTCAAAGTAGATAGCTACTTTTTGTTAGAAGCTTGTAGTGTAGCTATTAGCTAACTACTTTTCCAAAAGAATTGCTTGACTGTAGCTTAACTAATCTAAGTTATGAGTTGCTGGTAGCTTGGGAAACTACAATTTCAAAGTAGCTTCCCAACACTGCTCCAACTACTGGTGTTAATTTCTGATGATAATCGATAGTTCGAAAGGTATGTAGTTATAGGCACCGATTAATCTGCAAAACCGATATATTGGTCGACTTCTAATCAAGAGGACAGACAAAGAGTTGGGCATCCAGGAGGCCTTCGCTGACAGATTAGCGTTTACCCTACAATTGCAATGTGGTCACCTCTGAAAGTGGTTTGAGCGATCATATAACAAAATGATTTGACACCTGCATTAAGTGCTGTCCAGTTGTGATGGGATCGCCAGAGATGGATTTTAATACCAGGTGTAAATGGGGCCAGAGGACATCACACTTTGAAGGACAGAGAAAAAGAAAGAATTACTAGAAGAAGGCCACAGCGTCCACCACTAACCCAACAGCTCTTTAATGTGACTATCATGGGTAAAGAGATGGAGACAGTTTTGGAGGTGTTCAATAAGTTATTTCTGTCCGTTTTTTGGCAGGAAGTGAAGATTGTTTAAAACCAGAGTCAAGAACAAAGAGCAGAAGACATCGAAACCTTTAAATAAATGTACATGACTGATTTATACTGTCAAACTCCAAAAAGCACAATAAAATATCATAATTTATATGACTTCTATAGTATGTCCAAGTCTTCTAAAGTCATTTGGTAGCTTTGTGTGAGGAACAGAAACAAAGAGAGATAGACAGAGACAATGGAGGAAAGAGATTAATGTTAAATGTTTGCAGAAGTTTCCATGTGATAGAAGACTAGTACTCAAAAAAGTTTAAACTAGTGCGAGTCCTCTGAGAATCTTTCAGAAATCCTGAAGCTACAAGCACTAAATTTAACAGTCCTATCAAACGCAGCACGAGTGATCCACTGCCAGTGATCAGAGCCCATTGGCCAATCTGATGAACTTTCATGATTCATACAACTTTAGTAACCAGCAATCTCTTGTGAGAAGCTACAAGAGTTTTGAAAGATGCAGAGATCATCTGTGGGAGAATATGGCCAAGAAATATTATATAATCACTGTTCAAAATCATTCCTCAGCACCAGTTCACTGTACACTCAGGAAATAATATCTCCATATTAGGGCTTAAACAATTAGTCAACAAGAAAAAACTGTCGAAAAAATTTTCGTTGTCAAATAGTCGTTTGATGTCATTTAATGTAACATGAGATCACATTAAACTCTAATGATGCTTCGTGACTGCAGTTCACGCCTGACTGAGGAGAGGAAGAAAACAGCTCACAGTCCAGATGCACTCTAAACTTTCACAGCTTCAGGTGATGTTGATCACAAAGTATTAGGGAATTATACAAAAATACCAAATAAGTAAATACAGAAGCACTCTTGTTGTGGAATAAGCAGAGCCGGAGCTCTTTAAAGGAAACACCCCGGCGTTACATCTTTAATGCGTTATAGCTTTATTAAAGTTCAAATAATACGGAAGTAGATCATGTAAATAATTACAAACTTCGAAACCGGCATTTCTCTGTGCGGTCTGCACCTCTTCTATGAGTTGCGCGAATGTCCCAATCTAAGGGGGAGAGATTAAAACTGCATCCTGCTGATGCACACTCTGTCGCGGGGATGCTCATCCCTCGAGCGCACACACTTAATGCAGCTAGATTATAACGTGATGACTCAAGACTTACTGAATCATAATATGTCACTGTGTTTCTTATCGTGAAGAAAACTGGCAATACGCAGCTTTATTAATAAGAGAGAGTTTGTTTTTTTGGGGAGTTAAAGATGGATTGAAGTGAACAGAAAGGTGAGAGAGGGTAGTCTTCAACCCATTATACACCGCAACAAAATAAAATTTTTATTTGTTTTTGTTTTGGCTTTTTTTCCAATATAAATATCTAAAACTCATTTAAACAATGTACTTTACTTTAGCAGCTATACTGCAGAATGTTGAATATAATATTAAAAATACTAATATTTTAAAATATCTAAAAATCCTTTCAAAAAGATGCATACACATGAGAAGCAGCATATAAGATATTTAGACTTGCATTTAGAGAATAGATCTTGAATATCAGTGTATTTTGTCTTTACTGCACTCGCAGAAGTATAACCAAGTGAAATAATACACTTATATACAAAATGCACTTATATTTAAGATTCTCTAAATATATTATATGTTGCTTTTCAAGTAAATGTATCTTGTTTTAAGGATTTTTAGATCATTTTAAATGGAAAACAAGACAAAAACACTTGATAACAATAGGCTTTTTTGCAGTGAATTTCTTTACTGAATTAAGCTTAATAAAAAGTATTTTTTCTCCTTTAATTCAGTGAATGTCATTTAGAGGTATTTTAAAAAGATGATTTTATCCTCTTTGTTGTTAGTAAGCACATTTAATACAACCTTTTAAGTTTGGGCACAAGCTGAATAGTTGGTTAAGAGCTAATGATTAATCGTTGCGATACTCACCGAATAGTCGAATAATCGTTCTGATAATTGTTAGATTAGTCGATTATCAAAATAATAGTTAGTTGCAGCCCTACTCCAAATCTCAAGGTTTGCTTTATGAAACAACACATTTTCAGAATTTCACATCTTAGAATGTCACAGCTTTTAGAGAATACAACAGTCACTTAATGTCAAGTCCTCAAGGCATTTGCTCATTGCTATGTGTGTGTGCTGTGTGTTTAAATAACCAATAGCATATCAGGCTGGTGTTCCCACATGCCCACATTTATGTTTTCTACTGTGTTGAAAGTAGAGGTCGACTGATATATTGGATTTACTGATTAATCGGAGACACTAGTTGCGTTTTTTTATCGGATATCGGAAAAAAAATCAGATAGTTATTTTTGGTGTCATTTTTTCATGGCTGGCACTGGAGGGTCTACAGTCTGAACTCTTTGGTTCAACAATATAACAGCGCCCTCTAGAGGTTAAATAAAAAACTATCACTGACTCCGCATGGAGTTTGTTGTGCAAGTGATTAGGCCATTTATAGAGACGGGCGCTTCAAACGCGGGTTTAAAACATCGACAAAAGCCTAGGTATGTATACAATACATGTTATTATTACTGTCATGGTACAATAAATCAGTCATTCAAGACAACCAAAGGTGGTTTGATAATTAATTTGTTTATAACTAATCGCTGCACTGGAGAATTGCATTGCAGACAAGGTGGAGAGGACGGGCAAATGGACATTAGCTGTTCGAATGATTAGAACGATGGTTAGAAAACTACTTACCTTTCCTCTTAATAAGCTGTTTTGAGTAAAAAAAGTCACCGATGAATTTGTGCAGATCCTTTGAGGGTTTTTTTTTTTTTCGGGGTTGAGGGGCATCCAATTTGTTCCAGACAGATTATAAACATGAGCGCTCCGCATAGGTTTTATTTCTAAGCGAATTTATACGTTAATTATCAGTACTAAATCCATCATTAATTCCAACCTTATATGAATGTGCTACCTGAGGATTTGTTTTTGCTCGGCCGTTCATCTGCTTCAGAAGTCCAAGTGCAAGCACAGTGCATTGTGTGAATTCACGCACACAGGAACAGTTTCATAGTTTTCCGTTTTATAGTTTTTTGACTATAAAGTTTCCCAAACTTTTCTCCATTCTGACAAAATTAACTTCTGTCCGAGCATCCTACTTTATGATGTAGTTATGTACAAAAACCTTAAGAGCATGGTAAAATATATCCATTTGAAATAATTGTTATGTAATACAATGTGTTTATGTGAGGGCTCGTATACTATAGACAATGCAAAATTACCTTTAAAAAGACAAGACTTGAGTTTTCTATCCCTTTTTCTTTCTCCTTTTCTTGTACATCATTTATATATTTAACATGACAATAAAATTATATAATAAATGTTGTCAGTAGTGATGAACTAGTCACTATTTGGCTTTATAAAGCAGTGTTTAATGTTACTGCTGAACAACAAACACATTTGACCTGTAATACTTTCATTAATATTTTCATTAATTTCAGATGGCAAAGGCTTGGGAGAAATGTATAAATGTATCGCCATCAAAAGTAATACTAAAGTTCAGCACTATTTTACATTGAGTGAAAAGTTTTCATTCATATAATATATATGTATATTTATAAAACTATCGTCCGATTAAACGTCTATTGGTCTGTTTTCCCACCTTAATTATCGGAATCGGCAAAACCCACTATTGGGCGAACTCTAGTGTTGAAGTGTGTTGGAAACAACTCTAAGGCCAGAAACATACTTAAACAAGTACGCTAAGGCAAATGTGAGCGCTTGGCCACCGCATTGTCAAAGTTGAACATGCATAACGTGTGTTCTAGCATAACCGCAGTAACCGTAATAACTTAGCTTAAGCGCCTGTGTTCACGTACTTGAGTAGAGTATGTTTTGGCGTTAAATTGAGTGACACTTAAAAATTAAATGAAGAAATACATGATCAATTTATTGATTCAAACTAGGGCTGGGCGATTAATCAAATTTTATTTTCGATTTTGATTTTGGCTTCCAACAATTATGAAAACAAGATAATCGAGATAAAACGATTCTTGTGCCGCATACCGTTTCGCAATGAAACACCCCGGCGTTATATATTTAAAGCATCCTTTATTAAAGTTTAAATAATAAGGAGGCGAGTTATGAAAATAAACTCCGAAACTGACATTTCTCTGTGCGGTCAGCGCCGCGTCTATGAAGTGACCGGGGAAGAGATTGAATCTTCTACCGGCTGATGCACGCTCGTTACTCGTGCACGTTTTCAGCAGCTAGATTATAACGTGATGGGTCGTGATGTAGTGAATCACAATATATGTGTCACTTTCACTGTGTGAATCTTATCTGGCGATACGCAGCTCTATTAAGAAGAGAACGTTTGTTTTTTGTGAGTTAAAGATGGTCTAATTGATAGTCTGGCTTGTTTTCCAAAATAATATCTAAAACTCCTTTGAAACAATGTACATATTTAGGAGCTATACTGCAGAAGAAAAAATTGCTATCGGAGCATGTTGAATACAATATTTAATCAGGGCTCGACATTAACGCTTGTCTGGGACAAGTAGATTTTTGAAGGAGCAACTGAAAGAGAATCTTGCCCAACCGGACAAGCAGACTGATTAAAATGGCAATATCTTATTCTGCTGTTGAAAATAATCCAGAGCACGTAATTTTATAATTCGCTAGTGATCTAATAACAGCTGCGCCCTGTTTGATTGACAGGCGGCGTATGTGTGTGTGCTGAAGATGCGCATGTGTTCTGCTCGTGCTAATGCGCACCTGAACGGTCAAATACATTTCAAAATTCCGCCAAAATGCCCGTCTTGGAGAGGTATTCATGTAAACACAGAGAGTGATGTCTAAAGTAAACGTAAACAGCGGAGAAAAAGCAGATTTGTATTCAAAAGTCGGACAAGTTTAATATAGTTTCCCCACACTGGTGTCAACGTGTGCATGTGTACGTGTGTGTGTGTGTGTGTGTGTGTGTGTGTGTGCGTGCGTGTGCTGTACATTTTATGTGTGCTGTGATAGCATTTTGTGAAGGACCACATATTTTAATGTTCTTAATAACCTAACAGCCATACACACACACACACACACACACACACACTAAATGACACTGTGGCATAGTTCTGCAACCTAATGGCAGATCTTAATGACATATTGTTCATAATAATGGAGCTAAATTATTCAACTAAGAACATGTCCATGTGTCCAACCCCCCATTCTGTTGAATGTTTCAATGTTGTCCATTATGAAGCTCATTCATAATCTAAAGCTGCATTAATATTCTAATCAACATCAAAGAAAAGTATAAATTGTCTTCAAAAGAATTATGCACAAAGTACAAAACAGTCGAAATGTCTGCATTGTACATATGTAAATTAATAGATTAGTGGTTCTTTAATAGCAGAATTTAACGCATAACACTCATATTAACAATGAATAAATACATAAATAATTATGACTAATGTAACCGAAAATCAATAAATCCGAACTCAAACTTCTGTTATGCTGAACCATCTATCTCTTTCTGCATGCTTAAGTATGCGCTTTGCCCTCTGGGAAGTGACTCAGTTAATTGAAATAGGCTAATTAGCATAACGAGTCAGAACTCAAGAAGCCACATTAATGACTCGTCACATGTCACTTGGGTGCAATTAGGTTTAAGGAATTCTCAGAATTTCTCATTGCACCTGTAAAACAACCTCCTCAGTTTATTGTGTAATTTATGAGTGTGATTGAGGCTATTTGTTTCCAGAAGCATCAGTGCAGTAAAGTAATATACAGTTCAGACAGGTTGGTGTGACAGATTGGACTTGTTTTGAATGAATCTTTTAAGCAGGTCTGTCGATTTAACGAGTTAAAAAATGACACGTTTTATCATGCCCTCGACCTGTACACAAATTTCATAATATTTCAAGACTAAAGGCTCTCCAAAAACGTCTGTCTGACGCACAAAATCTATCATTTAACACAGAGCAAAGGGAAGTATGCCAATAACAGGGTTATATTCAATGACCTGGAAATAAAACAAACAATATTTGCACTTGTATTTTACGCTCTTTACGGGTTTTTTTGTGTGTGTGTGTGTGTGGAAAGTTCACTGAGAATGAATCGTGCCCGCTGATAGCGTTGTTTATTTGCGTGTGCTATCTGCATTGTTTTCACATCCGCTTCAGGATATTATGCAAATCAGGTGACGGTGCAAACACGTCAAAAAAATAATAATAATGCTAATCGCAATTTACATGAGGCAATTCCCCAGCTTGAAGGCTGGTTTACTAGTTTCAATTCAAGCAATGTTCCTTCAAGAGCTGTGTTTTCTTCTTCACAACCGGCATGGCTGATTTTTCCCACTCAGGTATCTGTGCTTCTCCAGTCCTCGGAAGCACCTGTGACTCAAACATTTCTGGAATACAAATAAACGATGTGGTTTTTTTTTTCATTTATTTTTTATCCCCTTTTCTCCCAATTTGGAATGCCCAATTCCCACTACTTAGTAGGTCCTCATGGTGGCGCGGTTACTCACCTCAATCCAGGTGGCGGAGGACAAGTCTCAGTTGCCTCCGCTTCTGAGGCCGTCAATCCACGAATCTTATCACGTGACTCGCTGTGCATGACACCGCAGAGACTCACAGCATGTGGAGGCTCATGCTACTCTCCACGATCCACACACAACTTACCACGCACCCCACTGAGAGCGAGAACCACATTATAGCGACCTTGAGGAGGTTACCCCATGTGACTACCCTCCCTAGCAACCGGGCCAATTTGGTTGCTTAGGAGACCTGGCTGGAGTCACTCAGCACACCCTGGATTCAAACTCGCAACTCCAGGGGTGATAGTCAGTGCCAATACTCGCTGAGATTCCCAGGCCCCTTGGATGAGTTTCTAATCGCACAGTGACTCGGTTTGATGCGAGTGACATCAGAGTGTATGACTCAACCAGACCACCTTGTTTTTTTCAGCTTAGGACATTTTCTATCGCCTCCTATCTATACCCACTTATGACCCTTTCTGCACTTTTACTTGTTCAGTAAAACTTTATACAGTATATTTATTCAGCCGTTTTCCTCATGGGGAAATACACACTCACACACACCGAAACGATGGGGGAAAACCTCTCTGTGGGTGTTTTAACAGACACTACTCTTCTGCTTTTGCCAGAAGGCTAGAATTCAATAATGAGACACAGAAATATCACACACACACGTTCAGTAATGGTTCTGGCCACTTTTCTATCAACAGACTGAATTAAATAAGCTAGATTGAATTTTATACGAAAGGTAAACAAGAAAAAACAATACACAACAATAACTTAATAGACCACAATGACCATTGTTATGCAACGATACATTTGGACCATGTTTCTTTGATGAATTTATAACAAATCTTCTCCTGTCTGAATTCGAAATGATGTATAAATGGATGAATAATATAATATATCGATGATAATAAATCGAAAGTTTCAGTAATGGATCTACACAGAGTTTCCTTGAGCTGACAGGTACTGTTCATTTGAGTGGCCATTAATGGAGATGCTGACTTATAAGTGTTTATCTGTACACTGGAGATGTGGACGTAATTTACTCCGAACACGCAACGCTTTAAGAGGCTAGACACGCTGCTTTTCTGTAAATAAAGCATGCAGAGACGTGCTTGAGTGAGTATGTAAGCACAGTTTAGAAATTGATCCTTAATTAGAAGCAGGCGAACTGAGCATTAAGCAAACAGTGGAGCATTACACAAGACTAATGTTGACATTACATGACTGAAATATTTTAATTTGACACAGTGAGCTATCTTATTGATTAAATCAGGGCCGTTTCTCTCTATTAGTGGTATAAGCAGCCACTTAGGGCTCCTATTTATTTTTTAATATACTAAAAGCTGCGAGTAAGACTCAGGCATCCGTTATGGCTCAATTATACATGTATAGGGGGCCCCCTTGTGGACCGAAAGGGAAGGGAAAATGTAACGATTTCCATATGCTCAGAAATGGCCATGAATTTAAATGATAAATTATGATCGTATGAGATCTTTGCAGTACTTCCAGCATTTATGGATTAATTGCTCTGGGTTGGGGTGTTCTGGGGTCATTTAAGAGTGGGTGTGTCCCAGAATAAACTAAACAATGCTCCAGTTATTAAAGGAATATTCTGGGTTCAATACAAGTTCAGCTGATCTGACCCATAGAAATGACGTTCATTGGTGTAATTTAATATAGTCACGAATATATATATATATATATAACCTGAGGAAAACTAGTTCAATAGATGTTACATGAAGCACTTTTACTGTGGGTTACCCAAAAAAAAAAAAAAAACATTTACACAGTGTACATTGATATTAATACCTTAATACCATTTTGAACAGGTTCTGCTAACTCGAAATCTGCTGTTTTAAGCAGCTACCTGAAAGTTAGGTAACATTTCGTTTTATAAGTGACTGTCAATGACCACCTCGGGATCAAGTCAAAAACGTGTAAAACGCTGGCCAACTATCAAGCAATATCTATTAAATGTTGTTGGATTTGGGAACACCTTCAATAATTCATAACAATATTTTGTCTCACAGAAATAAACTGTTTGAGCGCGCCCAGTGATTCAACGGTAAAATCGCACTTCAGAAAGTAAACGTTTCAATGATCAATAAACAAACACGATAGTCCAAAAACATCAACTCACGCTCAAATAATCCAGAACTTACCCGAGCAGCGTTCTGTATGAGCTGTATCTCCCAAACTGTTCATCCTAATCAATACATTAAAGAGCTCGTGCAGTGCGCGTAATCCAGAAGAAAAGATCCGGTTCCGTCATCAGTAATGTTCAATACTTCGGTTGTGTTTCGTCCCTCATGTGCCGTTTCCTACAGCAGACTCCCGAGTGCGCGTGTGGATCACAGCCGTCAGAGAGAGCCCGGTGTGACGTCACCACAGGGTCCGATCAGCGCCCGCGGGAGATCAATATCTGTTAAAATGTAATTAAGCCTTTATCACTGACACGGACTGTTCTCAAGAAGAAAAAAAAGCAAATGATAAACATTGCGAACTTACTCAAAGTGACCTAATGCTTACTTTTTACTGTTTTTTTATTGGAATGCTGAACTGTCTGTCTGTCTATCTATCTATCTATCTATCTATCTATCTGTCTGTCTGTCTGTCTGTCTGTCATCTATCTGTCTGTCTGTCAGTCTGTCTGTCATATGTCTGTCTGTCTGTCTGTCTATCTATCTGTCTGTCTGTCTGTCTGTCTATCTGTCTGTCTGTCTGTCATCTATCTGTCTGTCTGTCTATCTCTCATCAATCTATCTATCTATCTATCTATCTAACTATCTATCTATCTGTCTGTCTGTCTGTCTATCTGTCTGTCTGTCATCTATCTATCTATCTGTCTGTCTGTCATCTATCTGTCTGTCTGTCAT